>NC_142937.1:62985662-63048323 GCF_046866305.1 Octopus bimaculoides | reverse complement strand
TAGATAATTTATATACACATATGTATATATATATATATACATATATATATATACACACATATGTATATATATATACATATATATATATAACATATGTATATATATATATATATACATATATATATATACACATATGTATATATATATACATATATATATATATACACACATATGTATATACATATATATATGCCTGAATATCTGTGTTTGCATGTATGCATGTGTATTTACACATACATATGTGTGTAGGGGGGAATTCTCTCCATTGTAATTGCGTTTTATTTATACAGTTTTGTTGTATATACATATATCTTGAAATGAGTTGATTCCTTCAGCAAGTTTTATACATACCTTTTAAAGAAGTTTTGTGCATACAATTAAGAAGAAATAGAAAAAAAAAAAAGCAACAAAAGTGAGAAAGCTGTCTATTTGATATTCTTTTATCACATGTGCATTTATGTTTAGTGAAACCAATCTTTTGTAGGATGTATATATATTCATACCTGTCAAGCAAATAAATACAGTGTTATTTGGTTGTAATAATTTATTGTTATGTGACAAATTAATCAATGGAATTAGAATGTTTTTGTTCTTTTTACATACATACCAAAAAATCTGACAAACATATATACATACATATATATATATATATATATATATATATATATATATATTTATACATACGTATACATACATATATATGTGTGCGTGTGTGTGAGTGAACGAAAAATTATAAAATGTTCTTGTCTCTTTTTCCATTAGTGTTTTAATCAAAATAAACACAAATGTACACTCGCACACATGCGCGCGCATGCACACACACACAAAAAGAAAGACACAAATCTTTACACACCTAAATACATATGTATGTGTATTTGAAAAAAAATATAAAAAAGTGGAAATATATATCAGAATATAAAAAAAAATTCTCTAAAAAAGAAAAGAAAATTAAATCAAATTAAAAATCCAAAGCAAAGATAAGAAAATGGAAGTGTGAATATAAAAAAAAAAAGCATGTGAATAAAGAGATATGTGCAGGGTTAATTGTTCAATGTATCCAAATTGGTTCTTCTCAGTAAACTGTGTTTTTTATTTGTTTAAGGTCTCATCAACTGCACTCCAACGTTGTACATAAAATCATTAAAAAAAATCGAAGAAAAACAAATAAAACTGGCTCACCTTCCTTTTATTTCAAGTGTAACTTATTGAGTGCAGACTCAGTAACTGTTGGGTGAGATGTATGATTACTATGTATCCCTTGCTTCACACAGTGTTATTTCCCAGTTCGTATTCCATTGACCTGCAAGAAATGCAGTTCACTTCAGAATCAAACATCGTTATTACTACACAAATTAAGGTGACAAGCTGGCAGAAACATTAAATCGCAGAGTAAAATGCAGTTCACATCAGAAGCAAACATATCATTATTTCTATGCAATTTAAGGTGGCAAGCTGGCAGAACGTTAACTGAATCGAACTCACTACCTCATGATTGTGAGTTTGACACTCTAACCACCGAGTCATGTGCCTTCACAATCATGAGGTACTGAGTTTGATTCCTGGACCATGATGTGTGTTGTGTTCTTGAGCAAGACACTTTATGTCACATTGCTCCAATTCACTCAGCTGCAGAAATGAGTTGTGATGTTACTGGTGCTAATTTGTATCGGCCTATGCCTTTCCCTTTAATAACAGTGGTAGTGTGGAGAAGGGAGGCTGGTATGCATGGGCGACTGCTGGTCTTCTATAAACAACCTTGCCTAGAATTGTGCCTTAGAGAGGAACTTTCTAGGTCCAACCACATGGTCATTCATGACCAAAGGGGGACTTTACATAGATACACAAGTATACAAACTCCAAAACTCTATGGAACACTATTGGTTTCAGTGATGATTATTCCAATTGTCTGATCAACTAAACTGACTACACATAGTATTATTGTGTAACTGGGCTTAGTATTCCATAAACATTGCACTCTTGTTGTAATTCTTTATGCTAAAAAAAAAAAATCAACAGAATGCAGTATGTAGATAAGGGTGATGCTTTCAGTTACAAGTATTTGTCTTTCTGAAGGGCTTTGGGGTTTCTTCCACCTAGTTTCACATAAATATCCTGGCCTGAGCTAAGGGTTTGGTAAAAGACATTTTGCTTAAGATGACATATGATGGGACAATATAATTACAAAGCAAACTACTTACACACTCAGCAATGCATATGCATACAGACAGATAGACAAACAGATAGTTGAATATAATATACTTAATGAATCTATTTGAAAGTTATTAAATGAATATATTGTGATTGGCATAATTTACACGTATTCATATTTTACAAATACATAGTTCATAAATATATATTACACACACACCTGCTTATATTTATGTTATGTCTAAGATATATATCATACATTATGTGTGTGTATATATATATATACTATATTATATATATATATATATATATATAAATGAGATAAAGAGACCAATGGCATAAGTAAATTTATATTTTATGCAGAAAGTCTTACAGCTGTTTCAGGGAAAATTCAATGTATCCCTTCATCGGAGACGTTAATAGTAGAAGAATGGATTATTACATCTATATGAGGAGATTTTCAGTAAGAAATGAGAGCGATGCGTAGAATATATATATATATTACCTATTTAGGTATATAAGTATTATTAAATACACAGTGTATCTGCTTTGCTTGTTTGCTGGAAGGCTGAGATTTAGTGTAGTGGGGGTGACTCTCTCAGTGCACCAGGTGTTAAAACACCTGAAAATCATAGGTGAGGCTACTTGCTCCAAATCCCATTCTGGAACAATCAGCATCAATGTTTCATTTTTTTGTAGCTTATCAACATTACGTACCCAAACCGAACTGGGGGGGGGGGGGGGCAAGCTTTCAGGTGTTTTAACACCCAATGCTTTGAGGGAGTTATCACTGCTGTGCTAAATCACAGATTACTGGCAAATAAGCAAAACATATCCATTGCGGATGTGTGTTTGATAATGTTTACTACACTAGATCCACTTCTAAGTCATATTTGAATATATATATATATTTTTACTTGTTTCAGTCATTTGACTGTGGCCATGCTGGAGCACCACCTTTAGTCGAACAAACTGACCCCAGGACTTATTCTTTGTAAGCCTAGTACTTATTCTATCTGTCTCTTTTGCCAAACTGCTAAGTTCTGGGGATGCAAACACACCAACATTGGTTGTCAAGTGATGGTGGGGGGACAAACACACACACACACACACACGCACATATATGTACAATCAGTTTCTTTCAGTTTCCGTCTACCAAATCCACTCACAAGGCTTTGGTTGGTCCGAGGCTATAGTAGAAGACACTTGGCCAAGGTACTTTGCAATGGGACTGAACCTGGAACCATATGGTTGGGAAGGAAGCTTCTTACCACACAGCCATTCCTGCTTATTAAATACTCCTATGCCTATATATATATATAAAATGAAGGTGGCTATACACAATATAAAAACAAAAAGGAAAAATTCAATTGTCAGTAGTTGTGACTCAGGGTGAAGAGTAGCACCTACATTGCTAGAAATAAGAGCTAAAAAACCCTTACAGCTGCAGGAAGCACACATGCATATATTTATATATATATATATATATATATATATATATATATATTAGCTTAATAGTCCATAAAGGTAAAATCAACAAAAAAAGTACTCTATCCAGTGAGAGATAAATATCATTTAATGTACATCTTGTGAAGATGAGGGCTACTAATAGTTTCTTGCTATGAAGACAAGGCTAGGCTGGTTTTTATAACATATCCTGTGTCTCCAAGCAATCTCAAGGCTCTGAGCACATGGTCAGTTCTATTTGGAAATCAGGACGCTGGTACATGAGGGATCACAAGAGAAAAGACAAGAAGGTTGATGCAAAAAGTGGAAGGGTGAATAAAAATGGAAAATGAAAGGAAAAGAAAGCAAATTAGTTAATTTTCTTTGCTTTCTTTTTTTCATTTTTATTCACCCTTCCAGTTTTTGCATCAACCTTCTCATTTTGTTTCTCATGTACCAGCGTCCTGATTTTCAAGTAGAATAGACCATGTGTTCAGAGCCCGGAGATTGCTTGGAGACACAAGGCACATTATAAAAACTAGCGTAGCCTCATGTCTTCATAGCAAGAATGTATTAGTGTGCATTAAATGAGATGGATATACAGATAGATAAATACACAGATAAACAGAAGTGAATGAACAAACAAGAAATTAGTGCTCAACATATTTGGTTAGAGTTACATGTATTTAATAACAATCTGGCTCAACCCGTCATTACTTAAATGTAAGGAATTGATTTTACCAATTATGTCATCCTGCTGATTGCCAACAAAGAGATGTCAACTTCCTGTCTGCTTTATCATGTAGATTTATGAATATAATGATGCTTTGATAGTAAAGACCACTACATTACCCAAACTGAACAATGAAGGCCTAAATACTTAGAAGCTATTTTAAATTCTCACTGCTTTGTCTCCAAACATCTGATGAATTGGATATGCCCATGAAAGTTTTAAGAAATGCTCAGTTGAGTCAAACTGTTAGCAAGTATGTGTGGTTGTGTTCTGCACACATGTATTGTGTTTACACACACACACACATCATCATCATCATCATCGTTTAATGTCCACTTTCCATGCTAGCATGGGTTGGACGATTTGACTGAGGACTGGCGAACCAGATGGCTGCACCAGGCTCCAATCTGATCTGGCAGAGTTTCTACAGCTGAATGACCTTCCTAATGCCGACCACTGTGAGAGTGTAGTTGGTGTTTTTACGTGCCACTGGCATGAGAGCCAGTCCAGCGGCATCGGCAATGACCTCACTCGAATGTCTTTTTCATGTGCCAGTAAGGCGACGCTGTTAATGATCACACTCAAATTGTGCTTTTTACGTGAAACCGCACAGTTGCTCTGACAATATATATAAAATACTTTGAGAGAATCATCCCCACTGCACTAAATCGCAGCCTACCAGCAAACAAGCTGAGCAGATACATTGAGCATGTGTGTTCGATAATACAAAATCACACACCTACAAACACTTTATTCATTTACATCTTCAAACTCATTAAGCAGCATTGTCCTATATTTTGCTATTGTTTGGAAAATTGTGTATGTATGTGTGTGCACACAAACACACATATATAGAAATACGTACATTGTTTCATGTCATTTTCTCCCCACCACATAATCACCACTATAGTCTATCATCGTGGAATTCTTAAGAATAAAATATTCTCAGAAGAAATTCTGTCTTTTAAGAATATATTGCTTTGTTGTCAAAACCAGGAGTGATATTTTAAATATATATATTTGGTTAATAAAAACTCACATTTGAATGACTTGAAAATATACAAAAAAAAAATAAAATGAAAGGAAAGAAATTGGTACCAAATAGCTATGAGGAGGAAATGAATAAAATGAAACAATTTATTAAGGAAAATAATGGAATTGCGAGAGTTGTATTAAATATAAGGAAAAAATGTTCTCATTTAATTATTGACCTTCTTAAACAATGTTGAAGACTAGTAGGTTTCTTTGTAGTTTTCTTTTTCTTTGTTATGACATCCACGTATTGGATTTTCACACAGACAACTGGCATAAATATAATGAGAATAAGAATTAGTTACCAGAAGGCTTTTAACAATGTTCCACAATTGTGCATTCTGGAAGCATTTGCCATGAATGAGATTGAGATAATAATAAGCTTATATATTGGTTTCATATTTTGGCACAAGGCCAGCAATTTCGTGGGAAGGACTAAGTTGATTACATCAACTCCGGTGCTCAGTTGGTACTTATTTTATTCACTCTGAGAGGATGAAATGCAAAGTTAACCTTGGCGGAATTTGAACTCAGAACATTTATTGTTAGCACGTCGAGGGGTTCCAGTTGATCCGATCAACGGAACAGCCGGCTCGGGAAATTAATGTGCAAGTGGCTGAGCACTCCACAGACACGTGTACCATTAATGTAGTTTTCAGGGATATTCAGTGTGACAAGGCTGACCTTTTGAATTACAGGCACAACAGAAACAGGAAGCAAGAGTGAGAAAAAGTTGTGGTGGAAGAGTACAGCAGGGTTCGCCACCATCCCCTGCCGGAGCCTCGTGGAGCTTTAGGTGTTTTCGCTCAATAAACACTCACAACGCCCGGTCTGGGAATCGAAACCACGATCCTATGACCGCGAGTCCGCTGCCCTAACCACTGGGCCATTGCGCTTCCACACTCAGAACATAAAGATGGAAAAAATGTGGCTAAGCATTTTGCCTGGCATGCTAACAATTCTGCCTGCTTACCTGCCTTAATAAGCTCATATATGAATTATATCATGAGTAAATGGCAAATAATTTTGTAGATACAGGTGCAGGTGTGCTGCACAGTAAGAAGCTTGCTTCCCAATCATATGGTTGCAAGTTCAGTCTCCTTGAGAAAGTGTCTTCTACTATAACCTCAGACCAACTGAGGCTTCATGTGCGGATTTGGTAGATGGAAACTGAAAGAAGCCCATCAAGTATGTATATATATATGTATCTGTGTCTGTGTGTCGATGTTTGTCCTAACTGTATCCTGCACTGCCAGACTTGGTCATCAATGGTCGTCTGTTGCCAGCATTGTTCTCAGATGTTGTTGTTTGAGATTTTTGGTCACGTAGAGAGACACCAAAGATTTGATGAAGACACCTCATTCGGAAAACCTTGAGCTTGTTCAGGTCTTGTTTGAGGATGGTCTAGGTCTCAGTGCTACCTGGAAGAAGCCCAAAATCTCCCTAAAGACCAAGATCCATCTTTTCCATGTCTTCTACAGGGCTGGGACTTAATATCATATTTGATGAAGAAACAGAAAGAATTAAACCAAAATCAATGTACTCGATAGAGTACAACAGAAAGTAAAGGTTACACAGGAATAATGTAAAAGACATCAGAAAAACTTGCAGGAACACTGAACCCCTCCCAGTTTTCTGCTAGTAGATAAATGATGTATGTCTGATTCCCAGTTTGAGTAATTTTTCCTAACAAGTTACCTTTAATTTTCCTTTGTATTCTTTGTTTAATAGTATGCACTTGCTTGTTAAATATATTAGGGATAACTACAAAAGTGTGCCCCCTGCCACCAATTTTGTTTCCTCATAACTTTCTTTGTCCCCCTACCACTGTTTGATGACCGGTGTTGGTTTGTTCCATAACTCAATGATTTGAGAATAAATATTAGGTTTTTTTAAAAATAAGTCCTGGGGTCGATTCAATTGGCTAAAATTTTTTCTAGATGGTGCTCCAACACGGCCACAGCCTAATGACTGAAACAAGTAAAAGATAAATGATATATATAGCCACTCGCATGGCTGTGTGATTAAGAAGCTCACTTAGCATTCATGTGGTTTTTGCGTTCAGTCCCACTGCATAATACCTTTGTCCCAGGTTGATCAAGTCCTTGTGAGTGAATTTGGTAGATTGAAGCTGTTTGGAACCCTGATTGTGCGTGTGTGTGTGTGCGCGCATGTGCATGCATGTGTGTGTATGTGTGTGTGTATGTGTTTGTGTAGGTGTCTCCCTGCCACCACTTGACAACCAACATTGATTTGTTTATTTCCTTGTAACTTAGTGATTTGGGCAAAAGAGACCAATAGAATAAATACCACACTTTAAAATAGAATCGATTGGTTCAACTACACCTTTCAAGGCAGTATCCCAGCATGGCCACAGTCCAGGGACCGAAACAATTTAGTAAAGAAAAAATTGAAAGGAACATGGCTAAATTAGACAAAGAAATATTGGTTTCGATTTTGGCACAAGGCCAGCAACTTCAGGGGAAGGGATAAGATTACACCGACCTCAGAGATCAATTGGTACTTATTTTATCGACTCTGAAAGGATGAAAGACAAAGTTGACTTCAGTAAAATTTGAACCAGAACATAAAGGTGTACAAAATGCGTACTAAAGATTCTGCCAGCTCACCGCCATATAGACAGAAATGTATTACAAAAATTGCTTGAAAAAGTAGGACTCAATGGTATAACTGATGGATTCTTGATTATAGCATAGGAGCCAGATCCTTTCCGCCTACAAATGTTAAGGAAGCAGAATACATTAAGGTTAGGAAGAAACAATTAATTACATTTTCTCTGAAATGTTGAAAGAAAATGAGTTTGTGTAAATGTCCATAGGAAAGATCTCAGAGAATGACAAAGCAAGCAGATTAACAGAGAGATTAAGATTAATCACCTAAATATTGTCATCAAGTTGAAACAGGAAAGAAACTGCTATCTAATCTAAGTATCAGTCTCAATACATGTTAATGTATCTCTAAAAGGACTGGAGAAATTATCCAAATATACAGATCTAGAAATAGAGGTAATCAGAATGAAGGGAGTAAAAAAACAAAACAGTCATTATGATAATCTTTTCTACTATAAGCAGAAAGCCTGAAATTTTGGGGTCAGAGGCTAGTTGATAACACCGACCATAATGATCAACTGGTATTTGTTTTACTGACCCCAAAAAGTATGAAAAGCAAAGTAGACTTTGGCAACATTTAAATTCAGAATGTTAAGGCAGACAAAATACTACAAAGCATTTTGTCAGCGTGCTACTGATTCTGCCAAATTCACTGCCTTAACACTCTTTATAATAATGGCTTCAAATATTGGCACAATGCCAGTGATTTTGGAGGAGGGTTTAAATCAATTAAATCAAACCCCAGTTTTCAATAGGTACTTAAGGCAAAGTCAATCCTGGCAGAATTTGAACTCAGAATGTAAAGATGGACAAAATACCATTAAGCATTTTGCCCTGCATCTTAGCAATCCTGCCAGCTCACTGCCTTCACACTACATATGATATTAGTTTCAAATTTTGGCACAAGATCAGCAGTTATGGGAGAGGGGTAAGTCGATTAAATCAACCCCAGTGTTCAACTGGTACTTATTTTATCGACTCTGAAATGATGAAAAGCAAAATCAATCGAGATGCCGCTAAGCATTTTGCCCAGAGTGCTCACGATTTCTGCCACCTTGCCATCCTATAGTACTTATAGTATTAACTGATGGTTTGGGAAATCATTTAAAAAAGATACTGCAAGTAAACACTAAAAATGGTAACCCCAAGACTTACTAAGACGAGACTATTAGGCATGACAGTATGGACACTGATGATTGGTCAGAGCTGACAGGATATTGAACCTGTTTAGGCAACAGTTCGTTTTGGCTCTGGAAGCAAACATACACGCATGCACAAATATATATAAGGTCTGATGAAAAAGTATCTGGACTGTTACTATTGTAACAGCTAAACTACCCTGTGGCAGAGTGAAGCCACAGGGTACAGATTGACCTTGATCTCTGTTGGACATCAATCTAAATTATAACGTTCTCATTTAAAATAAAGAGATGCCTATAATAGGACATTTAACCAGCTAGAAAGAGCAGCCAAAAACTCTATACCACAATTAGGGATAATTTCGAAAGGGAATGGAAAATAAAAATATTTACCAATCCATTTTCCGTACCATGGTTTCAAGCTATTTTAGCAAAATAAAATATTTTGCCAGGTCAGCTATCTTCAGCGGAATAACCTAGATTTAACATATAAACATGAGGCACTAAATAGAAAACATGACTTACGCTTATATGCTTAATTTTTCAAAATTTACCACGCATGTGCAGTTTACCTTATCGGCAGCAAATACAAAAAAAATGCCGATTTTCTTTCAGAAATTAGCCAAAAATATTTTATTATTAATTTACATCCATTGCTTGTAGCAGTACTTGGAAGTAAAGTGTGTATGGTGTGGTCATCACACCACACCACAGAGGTTCCATCAGTGAGCATGATATAGGAAATTGTGTGTGTGTGTGTGTGTGTCTGTGTATGCACGCATGTATGTAGGAGAGAGAGGACATGCGTGCATGGAAAGAAACATGGCATGAAGGTTATTATGGCCAAGAATCTTTCAAAAAACCCAAATCCCTCTGCAAAGAAACAAGATTTTAAGACATTGAGGAAATCTAAAAGAACGAAACAAGGCAGCTGCCCTCTATCCCCCACAAAAGGGGCAATGCTGGATAAAAAATGGGTTTACTTCAGAGAACATTAAAGGCACAATTGATATCTGTTGTAGTTTTCCTTTAATAGCACCAGTCAATTACTTTTTTATAAGACTTTGTACATTTATATATATATATATATATATATATATATATATATACCGGAGTAAGCACATAAATGTGCAACAAGGTGGAAAAAAGAGTACTCAAATACCAGAGGTAGAGTAATATGTTTTATTTAAAACCAGCAGAAATATAACAAAAAACTGTTACTCGGAGTTTCACGTTCCCATTCATCAGACAGTTTTGTTAGAACCAAAACTAACAAGACTGTCTGATGAACAGGAACGCGAAACTCCGAGTAACAGTTTTTTGTTATATTCCTGCTGCTTTTAAATAAAGTATATATATATATCTTCCTTTTCTGAGCATCTTATTTATACATTGCTTGTGTTACATCCACACGTTTGTTTGTTTTTTCTTTTTCTCTGTGTTTTTTTTTTATTCACACACACACATACACAGAAGAGAGAGAACAAAAGAAGCATGATAATATTTGGTGTCAAGTGAGTCAGCATCAATTCAGCAATTCCAAGTGTGGTGAGGTCAAGGTGGTGGAAGTAGCAAAATGGCTGTGCCGTAAGATCTCATACCCAGGACTTACAAATGTGAACAAGCAGGCACAGGGAATAAAGTATGGCTGAGGGGTAAGAAGGTTGCTTCCTAGCCACATGGTTTTACTTCAATCCCACATGTGGCAACTGTGGCAAGTGTTTTCTACTATAGACTCAGGCCGATCAAAGAATTATGAGTGGATTTGGTAGACGGAAAACAAATCGCATGTGTGTGTGTGTGTGTGTGTGTGTGTGTGTGTGTGCATATGTGTGTGTTTGTGTGTGTGAGTGGGTGTGTGTGTGTTGGTGTCTGTATTTGTCCCCCACCACTGCTTGATACCCGGTGATGGTGCGTTTACGTCCCTGTAACCTAGCAGTTCAACAAAAGAGAACAATAGATTAAGTGACAGGCTTTAAAAATAAAAGACAAGCACAGGGGTTGATTCATTCAACTAAAAATTCTTCAGGGCGATGCTCCAGCATAGCCACAGTCTAATGATTCAAGTCAGGTAAAAGTTAAAAGATGATAAACACTAATATAACAACACTGAAATGAAACACAGCACCTACCAAATGCACACATAACTATGCTTGGTAACTTAGTGAAAACATAATAAAAAAAAAAAAACAAGCAGATTAGCATAAACCAATAATGGAAACTAAAATTTCACAAACTAGTAATCTGAATGAAATGTCAACTAATTAAATTATTAATAAAAACTATCTTTAATAAAAAGAGATGTGTTAAAGGCGTGTTATGGCCTGTGATAGCATAATTTTTTAATGACTACTTTATCTGCATTGAAAATTGAGTAAGCTACTGAAGAAAGATTCTAACGCAGTCATTTAACCTGCTAAATTGTGACTAAATCTTGTATATCTTTGACTACGAATCTAAACATCACAGGTTTTGAGTCTGAATGTTATATGAGCAGACATTCTATGTCCATAATTTCTGTATGCAACATTTAACTTATGTGGCACACACGCGCACACACAGAGACAGACAGATAGACAGACACACACACACGTCTTATTTCTCTCAATCACCACCAGATCTGCTAATAAGATGTAAACACATGTTAAATAATAATGATTTCTAGAATGGGTATATAAGTCCACACACCACACTAGCACAGTGTCGTCGTCGTCGTCGTTTAACGTCCGCTTTCCATGCTAGCATGGGTTGGACGATTTGACTGAGGACTGGTGAAACCAGATGGCTACACCAGGCTCCAATCTGATTTGGCAGTGTTTCTACAGCTGGATGCCCTTCCTAACGCCAACCACTCAGAGAGTGTAGTGGGTGCTTTTACGTGTCACCCGCACGAAGGCCAGTCAGGCGGTACTGGCAACGGCCACGCTCATCTCGCTCGAGAAACCTCATGTGTCACCCGCACAAGAGCCAGTCCAGGGGCACCGGCAACGATCCCGCTCGAAAATCCCACAACAACCCCACACAAGAGCCAGTTCAGGGGCACCGGCAACGGTCTCGCTCGAAGAAATTTCATGTGTCACCAGCACAAGAGCCAGCCCAGGGACACCGGCAACGATCCCGCTCGGAAGACTTCATGTGTCGCCCGCACATGAGCCAATCCAGGGGCACTGGCAACGATCCCGCTTGAAAGACTTCATGTGTCGTCCGCACATGAGCCAGTCCAGGGGCACTGACAACGATCCCGTCCCGCTCAAAACATTTCATGTGTCACCCGCACAAGAGCCAGTCCAGGGGCACTGGCAACGATCTCGCTCGAAAGATTTCATGTGTCGCCCGCACATGAGCCAGTCCAGGGGCACTGGCAACGATCTCGCTCGAAAGATTTCACGTTTCCCCGCACATGAGCCAGTCCAGGGGCACCGGCAACGATCTCGCTCGAAATATTTCATGTGTCGCCCGCACAAGAGCCAGTCCAGGGGCACTGGAAACGATCTCGCTCGAAAGATTTCATGTGTCACCCGCACAAGAGCCAATCCAGGGGAACTGGAAACGATCTCGCTCGAAAGATTTCATGTGTCGCCCGCACAAGAGCCAGTCCAGGGGCACTGGAAACGATCTCGCTCGAAAGATTTCATGTGTCACCCGCACAAGAGCCAGTCCAGGGGCACTGGAAACGATCTCGCTCGAAAGATTTCATGTGTCGCCCGCACATGAGCCAGTCCAGGGGCACTGGCAACGATCTCGCTCGAAAGATTTCATGTGTCACCCGCACAAGAGCCAGTCCAGGGGCACTGGAAACGATCTCGCTCGAAAGATTTCATGTGTCGCCCGCACATGAGCCAGTCTAGGGGCACCGGCAACGATCTCGCTCGAAAGATTTCATGTGTCGCCCGCACATGAGCCAGTCCAGGGGCACCGGCAACGATCTCGCTCGAAAGATATCATATGTCGCCCGCACATGAGCCAGTCCAGGGGCACCGGCAACGATCTCTCTCGAAAAAACCTCATGTGTCACCCGCACAAGAACGAGTCCAGGGGCTCTGACACGATCCCACTCGAAAGATTTCATGTGTCACCCGCACATGAGCCAGTCCAGGGGCACTGGCAACGACCCCGCTCGAAAAATTTCATGCGTCACCCGCACATGAGCCAGTCCAGGGGCACCGGCAAGGATCTCGCTCGAAAAAACCTCATGTGTCACCCGCACAAGAGCCAGCCCAGGGGCACCGGCAGCGATCTCGCTCGAAAGATTTCATGTGTCGCCCGCACATGAGCCAGTCCAGGGGCACTGTATCAACCAGAATATCAGTTGTTATACATTGCTAGTCACAATGCGCTTCACATTGTTTGAACTTTCGTATGTGGTCACCCCGCTGGCTTAGTGAGGAGGGCAAAATTTCCCCTTAACCTGAAAGCTAATCCGTCACAGGGTTACCCATGTACAGCTGAGTGGACTGGAACAACGGGAAATGAAGTGTTTTGCACAAGACACCGCCCGGTCCTGGAATCGAACTCATGATCTAGCAACTGTAAGTGCAATACTCTAATCACTAAAGTACCCGCCTTCACGTAATCCACTTATTTGGACTCCAATACATGACAGGTATTTATTTTGTCTGTTATGAAAGAGCAAAAGACAAATTTGACTCCAGGTAAGGCTGGTGTATATAAATACCACAACATATTTGCTATACTTTCACTATAAATAAAGATGTAATAGTCACAGTCAGGGTTGGGTAGCTATGGAGCTTGTTTCAAGACCATGTGGTTTAGGGTTACAACACACTATATGATATGTGTGTATGCATGACTCTCTATGGTATATTTGTACATAGGTGCAGGCATGGCTTTGTGATAAGAAGCTTGCTTCACAATCGTATTGTTCCAGGATCAGTGGTACCTTGGGCAAGTGTCTTCTACATATAGCCTTGACCAAAGCTTTGTGAGTGGATTTGGTAGAGGGTAACTGAAAGAAGCCCGTCGTGTTTAAATCTATACATATATATATATGTATTTCGTTTTTGTATTTGGTTTGAAAGATTCTTTATGTGAATTCGTGTGTTGAATTTTGTTGTGTCTGAATCGAGTCATTCTGATTATTAATACTCTCACCAGTTCAATTTCCATTCATTTACTTATTTAATTTTTTCTAAAATTTTCGTTGCTTCTTGTAACCTCTTCAATAGTTGTTGACTCAGTCTGTTATCAAAGCGGTGTTCTTTTTTGTTTGCTTCTTTGTACTCATGTGGGTGCATCAGTGTGCATATGTATACACATGTATATATGTATGTATCTATATGTATGTATGTATGCATGTGTGTGTGTATGCATATATATATGTGCGTTTGCATGTTTGTATATTTGTATGTATGTATTCTGCATATTCCTGTGTTTGTGTTCATGCTTGTGTGTGGAGTGTGTGTGTGTGTGTGTGTGTGTGTATATGGTAATGTTTTCCGTCTTTTTTTGTGTATGTATGTATGTGTGTGTATGCTTGTCTGTTCATATTACCAAGGTACCTATCTACTTATCTATCTGTTTACCTACATGCAGTTGGTACATGATGTATGCGGTGTAGATCAGGGTAACAAATATGAAACATAACTTCTACTGGAAGGCAAGAACAGACGTTCACATCAAAGGCTACCTGTGAAATAAAACTTGCTCTTTGCTGAGATCCGAACTCAGCTGCGCAACTTACCTCACTAAAGAATTAGAGGGAAAAGTTTCCTTATATAGCTGATAGTGAGCTCCCGGCAGATAGACATAAAATTCCTGTGCTCAGCTGGTCTATCACATGATGGGATGAGAGCCAGAAAGGCTCAACCATCACGTTACCTGGTCATGTGACCACTTGTAGAAAACAACGTATGAGCCGATGTGCATCTATTTAAAGGTAAACAGGCAAACTGAACATATACTTGCTACACTTACAAAGAATAAGCCCTGGAGTCGATTTCTTCAACAAAAAAACCTTTATGGTGGTGCTCCAGCATGGGCACAGTCATTTGACAGAAACAAGGAAAAACAAAAGAATATATATATATATATATATATATATATATATATATATATATATACATACATACATACACATATATATATATACACATGCACACATATGTATGTATGTATGTATGTATGTATGTATGAGACCACCTTGACGTATGATAGACAATGGATGATCGATAGAGTCTGCAGTAATTTTCTTACTAACCCACTAATGTGTACGGTCAACTAGTCTATCAAGGGTGAGGGTGTGGTCCTGGTTGCATAATTAGCATAGATAACACACAACATGCTCTGAACTCAGTATTTTATTGACCACATTTTTGTCTTGTTAAACAGCCTAATCAACTTTATCGATGTCAAATGTATACAGGCGACGCCTTTTCTGTAATTTCTTAGACTTTTTACAAATTCTTGATTCCTTGGGCAACAAATTTGTTGTTTATAATGTAGAAATATTAAAGAAGCTTGCTTCTCAGCTGCATGGTTCTGGGTTCAGACCCACCGCATGGCACCTTGGTTAAGTGTCTTCTACATTAGTCTCGGGCCGACCAAAGCCTTGCGAGTGGATTTGGTAGATGGAAACTGAAAGGATACGGTCGTATATATATATATATATATATATTGATATATATAATAATATAAATAATATATAAATATATGCATATATCCATACATATATGTACATACCTACATCTATATGTATACATACATGCATATATGGGTACAGGACATCACAAAAACACGTTAAACACAACGAGAAACGAAAACATAGACGAAAACAGAAAACGAACTTGTTTTTTGAACAAAAAAAAACAAAAACAAAGAGAAACGAGACATGCAACAAAGAATACTTCCCTTCATCAGTTGTCCTTGTCCATCTACTCCATGTTTGTCTGTATGTATGAGTGTGTGTGTTTATGTGTATGTGTCTTTGTGTTTGTCCCCCTACCATCACTTGACAACCGATGTTGGTGTGTTTACATCCGTGTAACTTGGCGGTTCGGCAAAAGAGACCGATAGAATAATTGCTAGTATTAGAAACAATAAGTCCTGGGGTCGATTTGTTCGATTAAGAAACCCCTGAAGGTGGTGCTCCAGCATGGCTGCACTCAAATGAATGAAACAAGTAAAAGAATAACAAAATATTCAGAAAAAAAAATACTCCAACTGCCCTCTCTGAATTTTAAAGCAAATTACAGATAATGTTAGTGGATAAATATCTAATTTACCATGCGACAAAGAAATATCAAATTTAATTGCCCCTTAAGAAGATGACAGACTGAAATACAAGCAATAATAATAATAATATTAATGAGACCACTACTGAGACACTTCGGGGGTGGGGGGAGAAAAGCCGTTAGTAAACAGTTTATAGCAGAGACTCCATCTAAGAAGATCTGAAGAAGGAATTGTATTCCGAAATATCATTGGACTATAGATAACTAAATTACAACAAGTATATAGTCCAGTTTTTGTATTATAGGGCATCGTTGTACCATTCAAAACTTTTTATTCGTTAATAATATTAATATAAATATAAATAACAATACATGTACATTGTTTTGTCATGGTATAAAAGATGGGCTGTAGCAAATATTCTGCTCAATACCACAGATTTGCTTGTCAGTTGTTTAACCATAACGAGTTGAGCATGTGCCTTAGTGGTTGACGATATGTGCATCTCTGATCACGAGCAGAAGTAGTGGGGGAGCATCATAGCCATGTGTTGAGAGGAATTCTTCAGGGTTTGAATAATTCACCTTTGGAAACGTGCCCTCGTTCCCCAGTTAGAGGGAGTATTGAAAGCAGAGAAAACAAGGGTAAACAAAGGAAGAAGCGCATAAAGGACATGAAAAACTACGCAAGAAGGGCCTCCATAATCAATTCTATGAGGCCACAACAGAAGTTACTGGAAAAAATAGGTGCGATTGGCTGATGAAAGGAACACTAAGAAAAGAGACTGGGATCCCTATACTGGCAGCGCAAGACCAAGCTTTGGATACGAACTGTAGGGTCAACTTTAGGAATGAGCAAGTGTCTCTTCTGTGCTGTATATGCAATAAAGTGGATGAACCCACTACCCATATCACGAACGAATGCCCGAGATTTTCCCCAAACCACTACAAGTTGTGGTGACACAATTAGGTAGCGAAAGTGTTACATTGGAAACTGTGGGGGCTAGAGAGAGGCAAGACGTGGTACGAGGACAAACAGCAGAGAGTGGTTGAGTCGGAGACTAGCAAAATCCTCTGGGATTTTCCAATCCAAACAGATCAGGTGCTAGAGCATAACAGTAGTGGTGGACAAGATGCACCACATATGCTATATAGTTGATGTTATATGGCCCTTTGACCCACGAATAGTCAAGAAGGAAGGCGAAAAGATAGTTAAATACAACCCTCTTAAGTACGAAATAGCCCAGCTATGGAAAATGAAGAAGCTGAAGATAGTACCAATTATTGGTGAGTCCTTGGGATCAGTATCCGAAGACATCAAGGGCAATATAAAGAAAATTGGAATAGAGTGTCCAGTTACAAAATATTTGCCACCTTGGCACAACCAGAATAATCAGGAAAGTATTAGATAACCGAAAAGAATGGTACCGTAGATTGCAGGTAGCAAACCTGCCACGCATGTAAGACTCCAGGAGATCCAACAAAACTTGTGATAAAAAGAAATAATATATAATAATAATAATAATAATAATAATAATAATAATGGGGCATCGGTATAGAATTTAGGATTACAAAATACTCAGCACTTAATATGAAAAGTGGGAAGAAAGTAGCCTGCAGAGGATTGCGGTTACCATCAGGAGAAACCATGGATGAACCCGTCGGCTGGATATTGTGATATTGAATAAGAGAGACAAATACTGTCAGATCATTGATGTAACCATACCAAATGATATGAATCTTGCGCGTAAAGAGGTTGAAAGTGGAAATGGTAAGACTGCATAGAATGCGAGAGGGTTATTTAAAAGTGATACCAGTGTTGATCAGAGCGTTGGGATCAATCCTATTGAAACTTCAAGACTACTTAAGGCAACTGGAAATCCCATGCAAGATAGATGTCTTGAAAAAAGCAACCTTATTGGGTACAGCGTACATCTTAAGGAAAGTATTATCTGTCTGAGGTTCGTGTTGTGACTTGACAGACGACTAAAGACTCCGGTGCATTTTTACCTACCCAGTGTTACGATAAAATAATAATAATAATAACTTTAATGATAAATTTAAGAAACAAGATGAAAATGAAAGAGTAAGCAATTGGAAAATGAAATCACTGCATGGACAATACCTCGGAGAAATCGAAGGAAAAGACAAGATCAACACTTGGAAATGGCTAAGAAAAAGTGATCTGAAAGGATGCACTGAGGAATTGATTGCAACGCTCAGGAACAAGGGCCGAGAAATAATTACACCAAGTTCCAAATAGATAAGAGTAGCGAATCACGTCTTTGTAGGATGTGTGGCAGCAGAAACAAAACAATCTCACATACTGTGATTGAGTGTAGCAAGCAGGCCAAAAGCATTACAAAAGGAGGCACGATAACGTGGTCAAATTCGTCTACGTGGAAAGTATGACCTGAACAGAGCACGGAAATGGTATGAACATGCACCAGAAAGAGTCACCGAGAACAAGGAATATAAGATACTGTGGGATTTTACAATCCAATATGACTCCTAACAAGGTGCCTAGACCAGATATTATTGTGGTAGATAAAGGAAAAAAGGAAACCAAATTTATAGATATTACAATACCTGGGGATGCACACATAAATGACAAAGAACTAGAGAAGATTGAAAAGTACAGACTACTAAAAGACGAAATTGCAAGAATGTGGACTATGAGGAGAGTGTCTAGCATTCCAGTAGTTGTATGGGCACTCGGAACACTAACAGTCAAGTTCGAGAAATATGCCAGAGAAATTGGAATTGACATGAGAGTAGAACAAACCCCCAAAACTGGGCTTGCCAGGGATAGATAGGATTTTGCGATAGGTACTTGGATGTTGAATTTCTCTCACAATAATTAACAACCAAGTACCAAAGTTTATAATGTGAGGAATGAGACCCTGTAAGACCTCTGACTGCAGGCTGCTGCCCGCTCTCACAGTATCAACCAGAGCAAACAAGATTGTGGTGATGTCAGTATGTGACAACCTACAATTTTACAATTGCATGCGAGAAAGAGGGGTCGCCATCTTGAACGTAAAACGACAAGAAAAATAAGAACTTGTGAGATGTTCATAATAAGTCATAACATATTTATTACTGGTTGTAATACGTTAACATATAAGAATAGTTTGAAAGAAAACGCTTGTAACATATTACATGAACATACCTTGCAACCACATGCGAGTTTGTGTGTGCGAGTTGCGTGGCTCAATGCGTACGCCTAAGAACCGACAGGCAAAAGGCGAAATTAGAATTGCATTCGCTTTATATAAGGGATGAACCGGAAGTCCATGACTTTCACGTCATCCGGAAGTTAATTGAAATTTTCTAGAATATTCGAGAATTCTCGAGAAGGATTACTCTCGTCAAGCAAACTTTAAAGCTTTCAAGCATAACCCTGTGCTGGTAGAATTCGACTTACAAACCAATCCAATGAAATTTATAATCGATACCTGGGGGTTAGTGTTTTCAATGCTGGTAACACAAAAATTCAGTCAGAAATGTGTGACTTAAAAATGGAAGTATTTCTTCCGCTGTTTAACGAATTTTTCATAAGAAATAATCAGCCTTAATCTGCAGTTCTTCTATTGAACTTATGCGCACTGGCTCGGGAACGAAGCTTGCTTAGTGGGTGCAAACCTAGGTTCAGTATTTAACACAAACAAGATCTTATCTCTTTTCGTTTCATTTATTTTTGTTCTTTGTTCTTTGAGAAGAAACAAGCTCTTTCTTACGCATCACTTTTTTTCTTTGTACGCACTGTTTTCTAAACCTTAGAGAAGTAAGTAGGAATGCAATGTTTCATTTTACAGCCAACAAAAAATTTTAGGAGGTGCACTTGCACACCCTGCAGCCCCTGTTTCAAGGCCCATGCTTAAATGCATGACTGAGATAAGCCAATGAAATAAACGAAACTATCTTAGTGTTTTAATGTCTTTTGAACCTGGTTAGAAAAGTTTGTCACCTGAGGAAATGGAAATTTGTGGAAATTTTGAATAGTGATGCAAAAGGCACCGCGCGCACACACACACACACACACACACACACACACACAATTAAACATACTATATATATATATATATATATATATATATATATATATATAGACATATATACATATATACATATATATATATATATATATATACATATATATATATTTTATTACACACACACACACACAAACGTTTATGAATTTGTGTGGCAGAATTCCTGAAACCGTATGTTGAAACATATTTTGTTATATTTCGGGACGGTAATTTTTTTTTTCTGACCGAATAGAAAAAGAGAACGGCTTAAGCGGTGCAGGAACACACACGAGAAAGGAAAGTGTCGCTGAAGAGCCTAAAGATGCATGACGAAAGGTTTCTAGACAATGGACATAAGTTAATATAATAAACGAGTGAAGAACAAATAGTGTGTATGTTACTGTCAAAAAAAAAAAAAAAGAAAAAAAACCCTAGAAATGCAACAATATATATATCAAAAACAAACAATGCGCATATGTGTGAAATTAGAAATATAAAATGGCAAGAATTTACTCATCGCACCCTGTATATGCACATACATAGATATATACTCTCTCTCTCACACACATACATACACAAACGCATACATACATCATCATCTTCATCATCATCTTCATCATCATCATCATTTAACGTCCGTTATCCATGCTGGCATTGGTTAGACTGTTTGACCAGGGCTGGTAAGCTGAGGGACTGCACCAGATTCCAGCCAGATTAGGCATGGTTTCTGGATGCCCCTCCGAACACCAACCACTCCAAGGGTGTAATGACTGCTTTTACGTGTCACTAGCACGGGTGCCAATTGCGTGACACCATTATCTGCCATGACTACGATTTCACTTGACCTGATTGGTCTCCTACTCAAGCACGATGTATTGCCAAAAGTATCGGTCATTTATCATTGCCTCCGTGAGCCCCAAAGTTCGAAAGGCGTTTTTTACGTGCCACCGGCACAGGTGCTAGTTACTCGCCACCGGCATCAGCCACATTGCCTCCGTGAGACCCAACGCTCGAAAGATGCTTTTTACGTGCCAGCGATATGGGTGCCAGTAATGTGACACCGACATCGGCCACGCCTACGATTTCACTTGGCTTGACGGGTCTTCTCGAGCACGGCACATACTACACATGTGGGTAATTCTCTCTGTGGCTGTGTTTGTGGAGTTGTTAGTTAACCCCTCCCTCCTCCTACATCGTTGTATCGAGTTTGATGAAACTTGACATGTGAGTAGAACTCCTGTCTGGAAACCTTATGGCATATTCAGATTGTTGAAAAACATCGATAGTAGGGCCCCAGGAAAGGATCCTTATATATATCTAATATATTTCATTTTAAAAATCAAGGGAAATAACCATTCATTTTCCTAAATTATTTGGTAAAGATGAAATTGAGCATGCTTATTTCTTAGTATTTGAACTGTTTGAGTTATTTTCACAATTTATCCAGTACAACTCTTAAACAAGTAAGCAGTATTTTCCTAAACAATAGATCCATTTATTTCGGTTAGTGATTTATTCACGAATATACCAAACAATAGCGCCCCTGAGGGTAATATTCTCTGAGAACGCACAAATGCCTTTTTCAGAGTTATTTACTTCAATTATTATTATCTCTTATCTGATTAGCCTGTTACTACGTAACCTGCTTCACGATTTCAGTATACATAACTTATTAGTATTTCCTCCTATGTTCTATATACTCTGGGAACGCATTAAAGCCCTTTTCAGGGCTACTTTATTTGAATTCTTACCATCGGTTAACTAATTTCATGTTATTAAATAACCGACTTCAGAATTTGGGTATTCATAACTTATTAGGAATTCCTAAAAATAAGATCCTGTGTAAGACAGTTTTGTATCCTCTGTAAATGCACAAAAACCGTTTTAAGGGCTACATACATTGTATTGTTGTAATTGGATTAGTGAAACAATTACGAGAACGGAACCAAGGGATAAGCCCCGCTTTCCCAGGAATTACTGGGTACGTCAGCTAGTATATATATATATATATATATATATATATATACACATATATAAATATGAATATATACTTGCAAACATACATATATATGTGTGTGTCTGTGAATGCATATGTATAAGTATGCGTACATACATAATACACACACACGCTCACAGACGGATATATAAACATATATCCATGTATGTATATGCACACGCACGCACAAATCCAGTCTGTAAGTATTACACCAGCTTGGTATCATGGTTGGATGGTATCATGTTTGGAATTTTATTCTGCTGAGATAGATATTGTTACCGTTTTCAAATGTATCTTAAATCTTTTTAAATTCTAAAATTTATGAAAACCTTTCATGTAGATTTTGAGAAAAAACTGCTCTATAAATAACTTCGTGGAAGTCAGTAAACATTTATTTTGCACTAATTAAAAACGAATTTACAGTTTGTCAAGGATTGTGAATCAAATATAAATCATGCTTTTCCGTTTCTGTATTTCAAAAGATTAAAAATTTCTTTGAAACAAAGCAAAGAATAGCTAAAGACTTTCTTATTGGACAGATATATGCATTAATTTATTGGAATCGATTGGAACAAGCAAATAAGAATGACAGTTAGCATAATATAGGCGCAGGCGTGATTGTGTGGTAATGTGGTAAGAAGTTCACCTCCCAAGCACATGGTTTCAGGTTCAGTCCTACTGCGTGACACCTTGAGCAAGAGTCTTCTACTATAGCTCTGAGCCGACCAAATCCTTGTAAGTGGATTTGGTAAACGGAAACTGAAAGAAGTCTGTCGTATATGCGCAGGCGTATGCGTCTTTGTGTCTGTGTCCTTCCACTGGTGTTGATGTGTTTACATCTCCATAACTTAGTGATTCGGCAAATGAGAGAACTGGGGGTGATTCGTTCGACTAAGATTCTTCGGACAGGTACCTCAACATGGCTGTAGTCCAATGATTGAAACAAGTTAAAAGATACACGAGTCAAAATATCTCATTTCATTTCATCTTCTTCATCTACATGGAGAGTCATGGGTAAAAATCTCCAAGCACGCCTTCCATCTGGTCCTTTCTGAAATAATCGTTTCCAGTAAACCAGGCTGGATCCCCTAACGGGACCAACTGAGCTCATGGATGTTGTCTAACCATCTTACTTGTGGTTTACCCCCTGAGTCTCCAGTAGGTCGGTTTTACCATCCGTAGTATCGGAGCTGTGATCTCTCAATTCGGAGAAATAGCAGCTCTACCTGGAGTCCCTTTCTGATTTCTGATCTACATATTCTATTGACTAACGCTACTCCAAGGAATCCTTTCGGAGGGACTCCATCTCGGCTGCTTGTATTCACGATAGTATTCTTTTGGTCACTACCCAAGATTCATAACCATCGTAAGGGTAACCACGAATCATGTGCGGTGACTACATCGTCATCATTTCACCGCAGGGAAAGTTCACCATCATCAATTCACCGTGTTTTTGTTTTCTGCAATAAAATAGTTTTTAACTATTAATGGTGAGATACAAGAGATATATTTTTATATTTTCTCAGTAAACTTTCCTGGCGGAAAGTTTCTTAACGTAAAATGATGGCAGCGAACTTACTTGTAATCCGTTATATCAAATTGAAGATAGCAAGTTTGTTTTTACACCTACCTCTCTTCCTCTAATAATCAAAAGTTGAAGCTGGCGGCGTTACTGCACCAGTTCATGCAATTATTGCATTTAACTGAGCCTCCTGCCTTCCGTCACTTGAGAAAAAGGCCCCGAGATACTTAAATTTTTCCATCTGCTTCAGTGGAACTTCATTCACATGTAGAGTGTATTGTGCAGGCTTCCTTGAAAGGATAAGTGTCTCAGTCTTCGCGCTACTGATTTTTCATTCCTACCAAACAGCCCTCGACAGTGAATCTATCACGTTCATGTCGGAGATCACAGTAAAGACGTCCAGGGTTAAAACATGGGAGGACTTTGGGATTAAGCTACAATCCAACTTCAGATCATCAAATAAAGTATTCTGTCAGACCAACGGCCGACTTTGTAGAAAGAAATACCCCTCTATGCCCACTATCAGGAATCGTTTGAGGTCCTTCTGTCTGAAAAGAAGTACATCTTCGTGAGGTGGAGAGAATATCTTGCTGATCTCCTAAACCCGGTCACAACATTTTCTAACATACTTGATGTGCTTTTAGTAGCGATGATAAATGGACACCTTCCGGGCGAACAAACAACCACGCACCAAATAACGGCAGTCCACTGGTGTGGGTGAATGAAATACCAGGTGACAGTGTTAGCTCTCAAGAAAACTCTTACATAAAAAAATATGGTGTCGATTTCAGTCATATCCGAATGGGAGGCATTATTTATCTTAGTAGTTGCGAATACGATCACCTAAAACTTTTGCCATTTAATACAAGAATGGTAAAAACAAAATGACTCTCTTCGGATAAAAGCAACGATGCATTTTTAGAGAAGATCATAATAGTAACTAACCAAGTCGTGGAAATCAACTAAAGCTGGTTATGCGGATCAGTGCTATATACACAGTGACAAGACAGGAAACAAGGTTTAGCCACTGCAAGTTACGGAACTACCAAGAGAAATTCTGGTGGATTTTTTAAAAAATTGTATAATGATTTGTATGAATAGTACAAAAATGTTGAGGAAGTTAACTCGGTTAGTTACATAAAAAGGATGATGAGTGAGCTAAAGGGATTTGAAATACCTCAGTTATTCACATGTCAGTGCCAAACAGGCACTAGCGTAGCTAGAGTGTGTGCCGCGCCAGGACCCACAAAAACACCACGTATTGCCTACAGCAGACCCAAAAGTTCAGCCCCTCTAAAAGTCCGGAGCGGACCGCCACCACCCCACCCAGATACGCTGGTGGAAACAAGTGCAGCAGATAGCCATCTTCCTTTTAAAAAATGCTGCTCTTTCTACAGACTATCAAAACGCACATTTAATATAAATATAAACTAACTAGTGGATTCTTTTTTTTTGAAGAAACCAAGAGGAATACTAACCACGACCTAAGTGACAGCAATAATAACAACACTGAAACAAGATTGATGTCATTACACGTAGAGCAGTAGCTGTTTAATTTTTTTAACAAAAAAGAAATAAGTGATGAATATAAACAACTCGGCGAAATTCAGACTAAACTTCATCATTTGCACGAATAAACTTGATTATTAACCTATAAGAACATACTATCTTTATGGTATCCGCTATCGATCAAGTTACTAAAGAACACTTAATACAAACTGAAATTCTCAACTGTTAGACACTGAATGTCCTGCATTGTTTTGTAGTTAGAGTTGGACAGCAAGTGGGAATAACAACGATCAATTGCAACGAAAAACACAGGCAAAATGGATCACCTCTCTCCAAAAGAGCATCGATGGAACCAGAAAAAATATTGGACAATTGAATACTATCATTTAATGCGAAATATATAATAAATTCACGAACCACAGCTGCGACATTATATTAGATTATTGAAGGTAGACTGGAAATGCCGACAAAAGATGCTCTTACTGCTAAACACGAATTGCAAACGGTAAGTCAAAAGTATCGTTAGCGTAAGAAATTCCTAAAACAGAACCATCAATACCACGTTTGCATTAAACTACAAGCAGTATATGCAGAATGAAAGCCATACTATCCAGGACATAAAAGTCTGTTAGGGGAATGTAAACGCTACATGATAGTATCTGCCGAGGAAAGAGAAATTAATGTCACTCGCTTCTTTTTTTTTTTTTTTGATGACCTTCTGCATTTAAGTGATATTCAAACGAAGACTCGGTTAGAACAGATCACTCGATTCTCATGTGACAGCATGAGGGGACACAGCTACACACAGAGGGGACAAACAAGGACAGACATCGACTCCAGTGCGTAACTGGTACTTATTTAATCGACCCCGAAAGGATAAAAGGCAAAGTCGGCCTCGGGGGAATTTGAACTCAGAACGTAGCGGCAGACGAAATACCGCTAATCATTTCGCCCGGCGTGCTAACGTTTCTGCCAGCTCACCGCCTGTATATATGGCATGTTTATATATGTATATGTCTATATATATATATATTTATATATATATATATGTATATACGTATATATAAAGTTAATTACAGAATAAAACCGTTAGGTCATCGACTCAAAAAGCCACAGCCCACCAATGACCACATATCAGAAGTACAGCATAAACCACAAAACCAAAGTCAAAGGGAAGTCAAAATTTTTATACATAGGAATAAAGTCGATTAAAAATATAATAGAATAACATAAATAAATAAACTGCGATTAAAAAGTTGATTAAAAATATTATAGACCGGTACAGATATAGTGGAATAAATATATATATATATATAAAAATATAGAGAAAAAAATAATACATAGGGAAACGTAGTAAAATAGCTCATTCGTTGAGGTTAATAGCTAATAAAAGAAGTTTAAGTTCAAATTGTACGAAAGTTCATTACTTACCTCATGAGACCAAATTTAGCAGGTAAAATCCAATTTCGTAATTCGTAATTCATACACAGGAATACCAAAGTACACGGGACGACATAATAACAGAACATCCAATGTGTAATAAAGTAAAATCCATATTTCACCATCAGCGTTATTTAAGTCCAAGAAAATCAAGGCACACAAGTCGATACATTAAACCAACATCCAGCAGGTAACATCAGTAAAGTCAAACCATAATTTAACATCATTTACAATGGATTACAAATATAGGTCGGAATAACAAACACAGAACACCTATGGCCATTTCGGGGGTATATCACCGTATTTAGAGCACAATAGAGCACAAACTAGTAATAACTCTCTCTTCAGGGTAAAAAACGCACACAAACATCAACGAAGGCACCAGTTTTTTTATTACCCACAAGGGGCGACATAGAGGGGACAATACATCTGATTTGGGGTCAAATAAAAATATGGTTACACAATAAAATCGACGTAAAATAAAAATTTAGCAATTAAAAATTACAATGAAAATCGGTTTAAATCGAATGGTATACAAAAACAAAAACCAACATAGAACAATGAAGTGGGGGACTGGGTTTCGCTCCGACCCCATGAGCCCCATCCCACCACTGACACTTTTGAAGACACTTATGGCGTATTCAATTGCTCTCTTTCACTCGAAACTCTCGTGCGACATGCTTCCATCTAGATCGAAACACTTTCTCCGACAAGCACTTTCTCTCCAGCCGTATCTTTCTTTTCAAATGAAAAGAAAAATATCTTACCATATTTTGGCTGGAGATAAAAGTGCCTGTCTTGATTCCTTCCGTTCTCGTCTTCCACACTACCTCTTTCGCTACTGCTATTGTGATGAGGAAACATTTCTTACCTTCGTTTGATAACAAACTAGGCGGGTCAATTTTTATGATTGACTCGGCCGACAACTGTACTCCTCCCTCACTTGACACTAGGTGTTCCACGTAAACCCACATCTCAGAAATCTCCAGACACCGTACAAAAGCGTGCAGGACGGTTTCCCTATCCTGCCCGCATCTTGGACAGGTCGGGGATGTCTGCATTCCGTGTCTTGCTAGTTTATCGCGAACGGGCAAGGCTCCTCTGTAGCATTGCCAGGTCAAAGACATTTGGAAATTATCCAATGACTTCAACCCGAATGTACGGAAGAACAGGCTGTCGAGTTCGATAAATCCGAGACCCAGGGTCGTTCCCAGGCCATCGTCACATTCTGCCTCTACTAACCCTCTATAAAAGAATGCTGTAGAACCCCCGCTGCCGGTGTTGCCCGAGCGACGGAATAGCAGGAGTGCCTTACGACACTCCGTATACCACATATTCAACCTCGGTCTGCGAAAGCACCAAGCCTCCTTTGCATTCATACTCGCAAAGTTGGGGAACGTTTGTCTAGCCAACGGAGTCCACACCTGGTCACCATCCAGGAGTATCCAAAGATGCCTCAACCTCAACGCGTGCTTGCGCATCATCAGCCAAGGCATCCCTAAACCTCCTTTTAACGGTTTCTGACAACAGATAGAGCGTCTCACAAGTGGCTTCGAGCCCCTCCACAAAAAGTGAAAGAGCTGTCTTTCCAACTTGGTCAACCACGAATCAGGGCAGGGCACGACGGTCAGGCGGTAGGTAATCACCGATGCGATAAACACATTGGCTACCTCCGCCCTCCCTTTCAAGGATAGCCTTCGCCAAGACCATCTCTTGGCTATGCTGGCTATCTTGCTCGATACCTCTACCCAGTTCTTCTCCACCTGGAGGTCTGGACCGAACCAAACCCCAGCAACTTAACCGGTCCCTCGTTGAAATTCCCCCCTGCAGGGGAATTATTGCAGCTCGTAAGCCAACTTGGAAAAAAAAATGGAAAACCTTTCACCAAGTGAATTCCCACCTGTGGGTGAAGCATTCACAAGCATTTTCGGTGAGGAAATTTCACCGGCAGTCTCAACGGTGGTATCACCGAAAAAGTTTGCAGAAGTAGCAGGAAGAAAGAGCTTTGTGATAAACACGGATAGCAGTAACCTGCAAAAGTACATGACATCAATAAAAAAGGAGGGGTCGGAGATTCAAGTCGCCACCCCAAAAGAGGACACCGAATCAGTAGAAAAAAAAGAGAATAATTTACAAAACGTACAGCACGGGAAAAAAAAAAAGAATTGTCAAAATGGAAGAAAAAATAATAGAGAAATGTCTTAAGAAAATATGGCCTGAAATTACCTATATAAACCGAGCAAAGAGATTCGGAACAATAGAGGTAAGGTTCAAGTCGGAAGAGGCAGCAAGAAAATACTCTTCGGAGACACTCAGAACAGAGGAGGTGGTTCTTCTTCCCTTATATATGGAAGAAGAACATAAAAAATAACTGTAAACAATATCCCACCGGAAGTGGATGCAGCGTGTTTGGTTGCTGGAATCACGAAGGGCCTGGAGGAAAAAATAACAATACTCCAGGTGGAAAAGGAAGAGCTTTGGAAGGGTCAATGCCTGACCGTGATAATACAAACGGAATCAGCGACGTTAGAAGAAATCGGCGAAACTATTAATTTAGGTGGAAGAGAGAAATTAATAGTTTTTGTGCTTCAACTGCGGGCTAAAGGGCCATATCAGGGCAGAATGTAAAACCAAAAACCAAGAAGAAGAAGAAGCGATAGATGAATCAAAAGAGGCACCCGTAACAACACAAGAACCTGAGACAACACCAAGGTCGATCGGAAACAACACTAGGGTCGACAAAGGAGAGCGAAGAGAAAGACAGAGAGGAGGGGTGGTCATCTGTACTTAAAAAAAAGGAAAAAAACACAGACCGCCCCCACCAAACTAAATCTTAAAAAAAAGAATGTCAAAGAAAACGAAAATACATATACGGCTATCAAGGACTCTAATAATAGACTGGTGAACTGTCTGGCAGCCATTGCGTCTGCCAAACGAGTAGAAAAAACGACTTCGAAAGACTTTCTCATATACAAGTAGGCCGGAAGGATTACGGACGGATTAAGTCCGAATTCTTTCATGACGTAGGCCCTCTCAGGATGGATTTTTCTCCATACATTTACGAGGGCCTACGTCCAAATACGGGAAGACCCCGAGAAAAAGAGAAGGAAAAAGAAGAACCGTCGAACCACTGATACGAGGTAAGTAATGGAGTCTATTCATGTAGGTTGTTTAAATGTGCGTAGCCTGGTGTCAGGCTGGAAGCAAGGTCGCTTCCTTAATGACATCAGGTTGCGCGATTTGGATGTTGTTGTAGCTACAGAGACCCGGTTGAGAGGGCCAAGAGATCTGCTCCCCCTGTTGAATGGCTACGAGAGTTTTTTCTCTCCAGGCTGTCCTTCTAGGGGAAGTGGGGTGTTGGTCCTATTAAAAAGAAACCGGGTTTCTGAGAAAAAGTTAATTTTTTCAGATCCAGAAGGTAGGCTGGTAGTCATGGACTTGACGCTCAGCCATGGTAAAGTTTTTAGACTGGTTGCAATTTATGCACCCCAACCATCAGGGCAAAATGACTTTTTTCGGGATCTAGAGAAGTTTCTCAGTACATCACATTCTTTAGTTGTGCTAGGAGACTTCAACACAATTTGCGAGGCACGTGTAGATTATGTTGGCTCAAATACCACTAGAAAAGGTAATTCTTGCTTCCTGGATCTGCTAAGCCGCTTTGAGCTGGCAGACCCTTATAGGTTGGAATTTCCGAACGCTCCAATGTGGACTTGGTCAAGTAGCGACGGATCTTCCAGGGCATACATAGATAGAGTGTTAATTAGAAAAGTAGATAGAAATATAGCTAAGTGTCCACAGTTTTACCCAGTCAGCTACAGTGATCATAAAATGATCACTTGTAGGCTCGACATAGATAAGCGATATACTAGAGGCTCCGGCTACTGGAAACTTAATACGTCCCTTTTGTCGATTAAGGAGTACAGAGATCGGATTAGTTTGTTGATTCAGAGGGTATTAACCGGCGCCATTATTAATAATAAATGGTGGTATGCCCTCAAACGAGCCATTAAATTTGAGTCTGTTAGATATAGCATAAGTTTAGTGGTTAGAGAGCGTAGGAGGGAAACGGTTTTAGTTAAGGAATTAGAGGAAGCAATGAGAACTGGCTCTGCGACTCAGGTGAAGGTTAAGAGACTGGCATTAAACCAGCACCTCGAAGCCAAACACATGTGTTGCATTGTCAGAGCTAGAATTCGTGCTATGGGTTGTGAGGGAACCAAGGCCGCAGGATGGGCCCGAGTGGTGTAAGCCCAGCGTGACAATGATGCTACAATTGGATCTTTGACGAACCAACAAGGTAAGTTGATAAACGAACCCGAGGAGATGTGTAAAACCTTTCAGGAGCACTTCGCCCAGCTTTTCGATGGGGGCGGCGGGCCGGATAGCAGGAGGGACCTAACGGACTTCCTCGCCGGGCTGCTGCGTCTGTTGGGGCGGGACGCGGAGAGCTGTGAAGGGCCGATCACACCTGAGGAAGTAATTGAGGCGATGGCTGACTGCAGCGCGGGTAAGGCGCCAGGACTGGATGGTTTACCCTACGAGTTGTATAAAAGTATGCCAGACTTGTTCGGGCACCTACTGGCAAATGTCTACGCGAACTGGCAGCAGAATGGATTTATTCCCAGATCTGTCCGTCGGGGGGTGGTGACGCTTGTCAGAAAGGACCCGAACAAGGGGGATTCCATTGATAATTTTCGGCCCATCACTCTGCTAAACGCAGAGTTGAAGATTTTGGCCAAAGTGTTATAGAAAAGATTGGCGCGTGTCGCGGACGGTCTGATCGGGGAGGCACAGACATGTGCCGTTCCCAGCAGAACCATCCAGGATAATCTCCATCTTACACGATACACTTTAGAAGGGTTTAATAATGATGCTGGCAAGGGTGGGGCACTGGTCCATTTAGACCAATTTAAGGCATTCGATAGGGTTGACCATCGCTACCTGGTGTCCGTTCTGGCGCAGTTCGGTCTGGGTCTTGGTTTTCTCAGGTGGATCATCGAGATTTACGACAACATCGACTCGGTAGTTCGGGTGAACGGCTTCGATAAGAAGCCGTTCAACATCAAACGCTCGGTTCGTCAAGGGTGTCCGCTCTCCCCTATTTTGTATGTGATGGCCCTCGAGCCATTACTGCGAAAATTGAGCGGCATCCCGAGACAGCCAGGTTGTGGAAAATCGGTTTCTGTTTACGCGGATGACATCACTATCATCGTAACCGAAATGGACCATCTACGGTTAGTAGGCAAGGCCATAGAGGTTTACGAGACGGTGGCAGGAGCAAAAGTTAATCGTGAAAAGTCAGTCGGCTTGCAGCTTGGCACCTGGAGAGGCAAGTCGATGCCTCCTGTTAGCGTCGTGGGACGTTGGACGGAGGGTCCGATTAAGTTGCTAGGAGTTTGGTTTGGACCAGACCTCCAAATAGAGAAGAACTGGGCCGAGGTAACGAGCAGGGTGACCCACATAGTCAAGACCTGGTCTTGGCGGTGGCTATCCCTGAAAGGGAGGGCGGAGGTAGCCAATGTGTTCATCGCATCGGTCATCACCTACCGCCTAACCGTCGTTCTTTGCCCCGATTCGTGGTTAATCAAACTGGAAAGACAGCTCTTCCGCTTTTTGTGGAAGAGCTGGAGACCGTTTGTGAGACGCTCTATTCTTGTCTGGGTTGCAGAAAGTATGCGTGGGTTGGTTGTATTGTATTTTGAACTTGCTTGTTATTAACCGTATATATGCGTGTCTGGACTGTGGTTGGTGTTATAGTGTTCGTGGTTTGAGTTGCCCTATAAGGGTATGTTATTTGTGAAACAGTTTTCGTTTAGAGGACTGGTTGAGCGGGCGTTACGGTTGCAGCTAGTGGCGTTAGGGGTGTGGTTTTGGTTACCATATTCTAAAAGATTTTGGCAGTTATAATTTAAAGTTTTTTCGAAGGTGTTAGTTGTGGAGTATGAAATTTTTATGTTATATTTATTTATTAGTTTGTGTTACTGTTGGCTGAGGGGATAGTTTTTTTTTAAAGTGCTTTGAAAGATAAACTTGTTTTGGTGTGGGGTCTTGTATGAAGAAGGAGATATTGAACAAGATAACTTTTCCCTTGAAACATTGTCAAAAAGGAGCAAGGCTTTGATGGAAATATTATGTTTGGCACTGAACATTTCGACAGCAGGAGAAAAATTATTGCAAGCCACTCTTTAAAAAGGCTCTTAGTCATTCATGCCTTCTTATCTAAGTGCTAAATTTGATTCAAATTAAACCATGCATATCTCTTGATAGCCCTCGTATTTTTGGAAAGAACAGTAGCATTTCATTCACTTTTGAATACACTAGGGTACTACATTTTGTCATGCTAATATCTTTAAATATATATGCAGTTCCTTAAATTGTTCATACTAGTGTTTCTCTTGTTGCTAATCATTAAGGAGCTGTGGATTGATACTGGTTGCGATGGTACTGTTTTTTTTTTTTTTGGTGTTGATGACAAATAGTGTTAGTGGTGACAGTTGATATATACACACACGCGTGCACGCACGCACACACACACACACAAACACACACACACATACATGCATGCATACATACATACATACATATATACATACATACATACATTGTTATTGGCACTCCGTCGCTTACGACGTCGAGGATTCCAGTTGATCCGATCAACGGAACAACCTGCTCGTGAAATTAACGTGCAAGTGGCTGAGCACTCCACAGACACGTGTATCCTTAACGTAGTTCTCGGGGATATTCAGCATGACACAGTGTGACAAGGCTGACCCTTTGAATTACAGGCACAACAGAAACAGGAAGTAAGAGTGAGAGAAGGTTGTAGTGAAAGAGTACAGTAGGGTTCGCCATCATCCCCTGCCGGAGCCTCGTGGAGCTTTAGGTGTTTTCGCTCAATAAACACTCACAACGCCCGGTCTGGGAATCGAAACCGCGATCCTATGACCACGAGTCCGCTGCGCTAACCACTGGGCCATTGCGCCTCCACTCATACATACATACATATATACATACATGCATACACACACACATACACACAAACACATATTTGTATGTATTGTGACAGTAGTTTTCAAATTGCTAACTATGATTTGATCTCAGGAAAAAGTGCTGAAATGCATTCTTTTGGCTAAGAAGACAGTAGATTTTTATAAAGTTATCCAAGTTTCCATAAGGTCCAAATCTACAGACCCTATCCAGAAATTAGGGTATTTACTTTACAATTTACATAAGTATGAAATCCCATAACCTATAAAGAGTAAAGAGCCCCTTTAATCATGACTGACCATGGGGTTGCACCCAGAAAGTAACCCTCCAAGTCACAAGTCCAGGCAAGGTTGTTTATGGAAGACCAGCTGTCACCCTCTCCATGCCACTGATGTTATCCAAGGGAAAGGCCAATATGGCTTGGCACCACCACTCATTTTTACAGCTGAGTGAACTGGAGCAATGGGAAATAAAGTGTCTTGCTCAAGAACACAACACACATCCCGGTCCAGAAATCAAACTCACTACCTCATGATTGTGAGCGTGACACTCTAACCACAGAGCCATACACATTTACCTATAACCTATATATGTAAATACATGCGCACAGAATCTCCCTCATTGTATAACAGGTACCTAAATTGGTGAAAATCTATTGCAGAAACAGTTTCAAACTCATGTCTTTAAAATCCTTGAACTACAAATACATTCTTCACTTCATCGGGAAATAATCCTTTGGTGTCCATCTTCATTGTACAATAATTATGTGTACATCCATCTTGTTTATCCAAAATTATTTTCTGTCAAAGAACGAAAAAAAAAAAAAGAAAACGAAATGAATGATTTAGATCTGATTGCTGTGTCTAATCTACTTTCATAATCAACTGCTTCGCTCTTCACCAAATATACAGCAGATATTTGAATTATCTCACAAATACAAGACTGTAAAAAGTTTATACTTCTTTTCTTTTTGTGACACTACACACATGTATATGTATGTATGTGTGTTTGTGTGTGTGTATGTGTGTGTGCATGCTTGTGTGTGTGTATGCATATATATATATATATATATATATATATATATATATACACATATGCACACATATATATACATATATATATATACATACACCTATGTACATACATTCATATATACATATCTATATCTATATGTGTGTGTATACACACACATATATACATATGCACACATATCGTCATCATCATCATCATCATCATCATCATCCTCAACATCATCAGCCTCATCATCATTTAAGTTCTGTTTTCTATACTGGCATGGGTTGGATGGTCTGACAGGAACTGACAAGGCCTGGAACTGCACCCGGTTCCATTGCATGTTTTGACAAGGTTTCTACAGCTAGATGCCCTTCCTAACACCAACCACTTTACAAAATGTATCGGGTGATTTTTATGTATCACCATTACAAGTGCATTGATGTGTCATCAACACCAGTGCTTTTTATGTAGCACCAGCACTAGTGCTTTATATATATATATATATGAGTAGTCTACTATGTTATATATACATTAGTGTATGATATATATACATCATAATCATCAACATTTAATATCCGTTTTCCATGCTGGCATAGTTTGGACAACCTGACAGGAACTGGGATGGCTAGGTTCCATAGTCTGTTTTGGCTTGGTTTCTATGGTTGGATGTCTTTCCTAATACCAACCACTCTACAGAGTGTGTACGGTGCTTTTTAGGTGGCTGTGGCACCATCACCAGTGCTTTTTACATGGCACCAGCACCCACACTGATGCTTTCTACCTGGCACCTTAGTTTTAAGATCTCAATTCTGTTGTGGTAGGCAGGTTTTCTGAAATATATATTAGTGTATTATATATTATAAATACATATATGATATACAAGTTTGCATTATATGTGAGTGTATATATATATATTTATATATAAACATATATATATATATGTGTGTATGTGTATATGTAATTTACATTATATATATATTATTATATGTATATATGTATGTAGATAGGTAGACAAACAGATAGACAGATAGATGCAAGTAACAATAGCATATTTAAGACTCCTGTATTGGAAATTCTATGATTCAATGGGCAGTCTGCAATAATAATTAAGATCAGTTGATCTCAAGTTATAAAAACAAGCAACATTAAGAGAGATGATTGTCTCATTCAATGATTTAGAATTGTGAATGTTCATACAAATACATACGAGTGGCAGTGGAAAGCAAAGTACAATACACATAAAATGGACATATTAAAGCTTTGCCAGCTGACACGGTAGACGTCCACAGCTTTATTCCTCATCTTTGTATTCCATAATCGTTTTGTATTCCATATGTCTAACACCCGTGGACATGCTTACAGAATCAAAAAACAGCACTGCACCCATGACTTTCGGAAATATTTTTCACACTCAGTAGTTGGCTGTTGGGATACAACATCTTTCAAAACTTTCCCTCTTCCCAAAATTCATAAACAGTTTACCCAATGTCCACATCAACTTTTTTATCAATGACTCATTCAGTTCACTTCCTGCACATTATTCTATGTACTGTATGTACCCTTTTGGTTACCTTTTCTAATTAGTTGTAGTGCACTTGAGCACTGTATTCAATAAATTTATTATCATTAATGGAAATCCTCTTAGCCCCTTTGGGAGCATAGGGCTGGTTTCCCTGTTTCCATGGCGTATGTGTTCCCCCCCTAGCTGGACGGGACGCCAGTCCATTGCAGCTTTTTATTCAAGAAACTGGAAGAAAGAGTGAGAGAAAGTTGGAACGAAAGAGTACAACAGGGGTCACCCCACCCCCCACCCCCTGCCGGAGCCTCGTGGAGCTTTAGGGGTTTTCGCTCAATAAACACACACAATGCCTGGTCTGGGAATTGAAACTGCGATCCTCCGACTGCCAGTCCGCTGCCCCAACCACCGGGCCATTGCGCCTCCCTTACTATCATTACATAGCTGAATAAAGTGGTAAGCTGGCCGATTCATTAGCATACTGGACAAAATGCTTTACATTCTGAGTTCAAATTCTACTCAGGTTGACTTTACCTCTCATCCTTTTGGTGTCAATAAAATAAGTACCAGTTGAGCACTGGAGTTTATGTAATCCACTAGTCACTCCCCACAAATTTCAGGCCTTGTGCCTATTGCAGAAAGGATTATTACATATATGAATAAAGGAAGTTTATTATTATTATACTGAACTCAGTACCAACAACAGAATATTTAGTTTAACCTATTAGTTGTCCTAGTTAATGAATTAAATTTTCAATGTAATAAACTAAAAGAATTAAATGAAGGAAAACTATGGAAAATAAAACAAACAAAAATTGAGATAGAATTTAGAATCAAGTGTCTCAAAGAATATGCTTTATTTGCAGTCAAGTAAGAGGGCAAAATGTATATCGAACATTATTATGAAACAACTATTGAAGACAACTATATATGCCCAAATCTTTGTCACAGTATATACCAATATCATGGGATGGGAACTTGGATCTCAATGTATCAAATATTTAGAGACCTACAAGAATGACTATCAAAATATCAAAATAAGCCAGTTTATTGTTTGTCCTCAGGAAGCTTGAGTCAAACTGGGAATAATATTTTTTCATAGGCATTTTCTCTGCTAACCCCCAAAACATTAAACAAATAAAAATAGCACTGTTGCACTAATTGATTGTATCAACTGCTTGGTAACAATCTGTTGTGACAAGACACTAATCCTATATTTAATACAGAGACTCTTTAATATTAAATATTTAATATTTTACATTTAATATCAAATATGTTAAAGGTAAATATATTAACACATATATTAAAATATTTTAATATTTATTACTAAATTCTGGCCTTGTGCCAAAATTTGAAACCAATATTTATTGCTAAATTTCAAATTTAATAGTAAGCTACTGATATTAATCATATTAACAGGTATATATTGGTTTCAAAATTTGGCACAAGGCCAGCAATTTTGGGGAGGTAGTAGGTTGATTACCTCAACCCCAGTACTTAACTGGTACTTATTTTATCAACCATAAAAGGATGAAAGGCAAAGTCAACCCTGGCAGCATTTGAACTCAGAACATAAAATCAGAAGAAATGCGACTAAGCCTTTTGTCTAGTGCAGTAACAATTCTGCCAGATTGCTACCCATTAATAGATATATATATCAAAATATTTTGATATTTAATATCATTTAATATCAAATACATTAAGTGTTATAACATAAGACAAATTACAATTTTGTGCTCATACAATCTATATATAAAAATGAGAATGTGTGTCTGTCTGTCTGTCTGTGTGTGTGAATCCCTAAAACTCGAGAACTACGCAACCAATTTCATTCAAATTTTACACATGCCTTACGTAGGGTTCCAGTTGTGTTTTAGTCAAAAAAAATTTTTAACTTCTTGCAGAGTTCGAGCCCACGGCAACATAATATCTCCTCCACTATTTAAGTATTACGTGTCAAAAGTGAAACAAAAACACTCATGTCAAATACTTTCACTTTAAAAATGAAACTATTCCACTAGCTGAAACAATCACATTTCGATACTATAATGACAGATACTTTCAGAGAGAGAGAAAGAGAGAGAGAGAGAGAAAGAGAGAGAGAGAGAGATGTATATGTATACATATAGATGTATATGTACACGTTATTCCTCCAACTGAAACAATCACATTTCGATACTGTAATGACAGATACTTTCAGAGAGAGAGAGAGAGAGAGAGAGAGAGAGAGATGTATATGTATATATATAGATGTATATGTACACGTATATGTATAGATATAGATATATAGATATAGATTTATATGCATACATGTATATGTATACATATGTGTAGATGTATATATATAGATGTACATGTAATATGTACACATATATACATATATATACATGCATACAGATATCTATACATATATACACCCATCACACACATACACATGGACACAAACACACACATTAGTCATTTGTTTTCTTATCCAAAACTACGTCAAAAGTACTGAATGGATCTTTATGAAATTTGGAAATTACATTCTATGCATAACGGCCATAACTCCCATGAAAATTCATATATTTTTGATGTTGATGAAATTTTAACCCGAACATAACAGATGAGCATTATTTGTAATTCAACGGTACAACAGTGTAAGACTACCCTTTCAGATATACTTACATTGTGATTTCTGCAATGTGGTGCATAAATTGTCAAGTAAATGAGACGCATCTTTGCCTCCAGTGATTCACTTGCAAAGTGTTGAGTAAAATTATTTCGTTGCAGACCTCCTTTGAGTCTTTTTATTATCACTGCGACACACATAGTCCCCAGTAGGTAACATTGATTTCAAGGCCTTCCCAGATGAGAGACTGGTTGTTCTAAGACATTTATCGATTGTAAATTTTGTCTGCAATTTGGAAATTATATTCTATGCATAACGGCCATAACTCCCATGAAAATTCATATATTTTTGATGTTGATGAAATTTTAACCCGAACATAACAGATGAGCACTGTCTGTAGCTGGTCTTCTCTTGGAAGAGCCCCGCTTCTCACATGGACAACTGTATGTTGGCTGCTCAAGAGTGGGCAGCAAAAAAAAACCTATTTGCATATGCTCCACAAGGGAAAACAAGGAACATTGTTTACAACGAGGTGTTATAATCACAACAGCAACAAAGTATGTACATGATCACCTTCTTTTACGAAACTTCATTGACTTTCATATATTTATATTGATATACATATATATACGTGTGTTTGGGTGCGTGTGTCTGTGTATATATATATATCTATATATAAAGATGAGAATGTGTGTCTGTCTGTCTGTCTGTGTGTCTGTGTGAAGCCCTAAAACTCGAGAACTACACAACTCTCTTTTATAAACCCAGTGAAAATACATATATTTCATATGTCAAAGAAATTCAAGCAATACATATGTAGTGAAACTAACACCTCGATCGCCATTACATACAAAACTACCTATCGCCATTAGATACAAAACTACTATCGCCATTCTTCTCATTTAAATATAAACAAACGCGAACGTAGGGGAAAACACCAGCCTTGTCATCACGTGACTGATTATTATTTGAAGCGGCAAATTCTTCGAACCTTTCCCGCCAGAACGCAAACTGACCAATCACAGCCCTTAATAAGGTCACGTGATAGAGTATATTTCTGATATCTGGTGAGCCGATAATACGCTATAAATAGATCAACTCATACCCACCAAATTTGTCTCGGTCCAGTTTCTCTTTGAGAACTGTTCCGTGTACCACACGACAGCAGCAGCAACAATTAGCCAGCGACCACTTCAACAGCTTCGTCCAGCCAACGATGACCACCGCCGTCGCCATATCAGCAACACGTTTCTACGACTACTACCAAGCAGCCTCAATCACCACCAGCGTCAACACGACTTACTATGTACACCAAACCAAACCTCCGCGGCACATCTCTCTCTTCGATTCTGTTAGGTGACTCAGCTTCACCACGATAAATAAACAGACAAGAGTTCTCAGCCAGCGACGAACATCTGTATAACAAGAATCACGGCCCGGCATCGATGCCACGACATCACAACTAGTGATCAGCTCTGCCACACTCAGCCTCCCCAACTTCACATACAGAACTTTTCCTAGAGTGTACTAAAGAACTGGTATAATTGCTCACGTGTTATTGACTCTCTTTCCATCTGCTGTAATATTTCACATACGCACACATGTATCACTCACATACACACTTTTCTTTGTACGACGGCATGTCTTTGATTATGTTCTTATATGTCGCATTCACACTCTCACATAGACATACATCTTTAACGCCATAATAAATATCTCTGTTATTCATCTAATACTGTTGTGGTCTTTCATTACTGGTCATCTATGTTATCGTAGCATAACATATCATGTATATCATCATTTGATATATTATTTTGTGTTCGACCGTGTGACACGTTTAAATAAAAGGAGTCCTCTGTTTTTCCACCCGTCACCATTTCTCCTTTTGAGTTCACACGGTCGTTTCCTTACACATATAACACCAAAGTTAAAAACAATTCCACAATCCCCAACCTCCAGAGCTATTGAAGAAACTGTTATCATCAACTGACCAAGATTCCTAACATTTGCAAAACAAAATTAGACAATACGACGCTGTACTACAGATGACATCATTTGGAAGCACAAGAGATTTAACTGAGGCAGCATTCATCCAAACTTTCAAGATCCAACCTCAGATTTATCATCGCATTGTCTCTCTACTACCTCTGTCAAATGAATCACCAAAATTGGCCTTTCATTATTTATAATCTGTACCTGTTTGTTTGGTTACGAAATAAAATTCACAAAACGTGTTTCTGAATTACGTGTATTTACTTTATATACATATGAGTTGAAAACTTTCTTCTAGCATTCCACTTAATATCTATGTTCCATGCTGGCATGGATTGGAGAGTTATTAATGTAGAAATATGGTATCGTAGCTGCTAACAGTTGAGGGTTGCGTAGTCTAGACGGCGTTTTTAGATTTCATTATTCTCTTTAACCCGGGCAACGCCGGGTATTTCTGCTAGTAACTTTATAAATGCACGAAGAAAACATGGAAACAATTCCAAACTGAAGTGCAAAATGGTGAACTGTAACTTCAATTGTCCACGATGCAAAATGAACTGTCTATACCATGGTAAGTGTGTTAAGGTGAAAAGAGTAAAACACAACAATAAATCAATGTAAATCTAACGTCCCCTGGTACACTCCGTAAAGTGTTCCCTTGGGATGAATTGACGTAAACTTAAATAAACAATCTGAGAGTGAAAAATATCACATGACAGAATCGTGTCCACTGACTAGATGACACCAATAAGCGATATTTTGGGTTGAGACAACTGGAGTTGTCTCATTAAGTATACTAACTTGGCCTGTTAAGTCTATATCATTCAAAGGTTTTCTCTTCAATTACTTACTGATTCTCTTTACTTTCTTATGATGACTATTCCAGAATATGCAGGTAGTATCTCATGCTACTGACATTGCAATTTACTTTCTTGTTACATCAGGCACAACCATACACTAATATTAACTATACACCAAGGTCTCTTCTAATCATAGCTAAAACAGCATCACAAAGACTAACAGCCTTCTTAAGAGTCAGAACCATTCCACCCATGCCAAAAAACAATGACTGATTCTTTATAAAGCTAAAAGGAGATAGATGATAGAGTACTGCTTCTACATCTGTTCCAGATGGTGTTGCTGCTATATATGTCTTAGATGGGTATCCAAAGAAACGACGCTCAACTAGTTGTCATGAAGTTTACTCAGCAGTGTACTCCAACATCAAGCCCATAGACATCTATTTCCCCTCTGTTTATTTGTCCACTACTATCAGTTTTGATTCTCAGTTCTGTCTAATCTTGTACCACTTTCACTCATGCACACCCAAACTGATTATTTCACCTACACTGTGTCCATCATCAGATCCTCCCCGAACAACTATGACTACACTACATGAAAATGATGGTACTCCTGAAATTCCATCCCTTTATATGGTTTTCCTGATGCTTTTTACTTGCTATTCCTTAAGATGAATGTTAACTGTCTGACTCAGTGGTCAGTGGAGTTCATATGCCCCTTGGGGGTTCATATGACCCTTGAGGGTCCACAAAAAATTTTGCTGAAAATTATGTGCAATAAAATGGTTATATTTCTACAATACACAAAATATTTTAACAGCTTTTTTGTCACACAATTCCTAATATTTAATTACATAAATATAATGTGATTTTTTAAAAAGCCTGAATGGCTATGAGGGTCCAGCAGAGTAATATAGATATCAAAGGGATCCACAGGCAATTTATTACTCGTAAACTTTGACAACAAAATATTATATGGACCCTGGTTGAGAACCACTGATCTAAACAACTGTATTGATCTGTTTGCTGCGTAATGCTATTTTGCATAAGAGGTGGAGGCACAGCTACGTTGTGAGAGTTACTATATATAGAAGTCAAACAGCTGATGGTTGCAGGAATGATAACTATGGCGATATGGAGATATGAAGTGAATGGTAGTTATGTATGAACATTAGACAGTACCAATGGCTAAGTTAGACTAAGAAAGAACAGGCAATATCAAATTGTAGGATGCTGAGCAAAACAGACGAGATGAAACAGGTTTAAGATGGGTTGCAATATGTTGTATTAGCATTAAGATGGTGAGTTGGTAGAATTGGGAATACTGCAGTCAAAATATTTTGTGGCATTTAGTCTGCCATCATGTTCTGAGTTGAAATTCAGCCAAGGTCAACTCTGCCTTTCATTCTTTTCGGGGATCAATAAAATAAGTACCAGTTGAACACTAGAGTCGATGTAATCAGCTTACCCTCTCCTCAGAAACTGATTGCCTTATGCCAAAATTTGAAACTAATATGTTGTATTAGCAGACATATTCATCTTATGCCATCATGACAAAAAGAAAAGACATAAAAACAAGAAGGACGACGACGACAACGACGACGATGGTGATGGTGGTGGACTAACTTTCTTGTCTATTCATTATCCTTTGTACTGGAAGCACAAGGCGTCAAATTTGGGGAAAGGGATCAAGTTAATTACATTGACCCTAGTGCATAACTGGTACTAATTTTATCAACCCCGAAAGGATGAAAGGCAAAGTTGACCCCAGCAGCATTTGAACTCAGTACATTAAAACAGACGAAATACCACTAAGCATTTCGTCCAGGGTGCTAACGATTCTACTAGCTCACCGCCTTTTTCTTGTCTATTCATAATGAACACAAGGAAGGAATGCAGTAGTTATGATTTGAAAGCTGTGTATCTGCATTAACCTCTTGTCACACTGATTAAGAACAACACTCAGGATTATTTTGCCAAAGTTTTACACCCAAAATTCTTATGAACAATGTTAACCAAACTTATATAGAATAGTAATGATAAACCACTGGAGATGGTGATGGTAACCTCTTATAATATTTACTGAGAGTAAACGATTGGTGTTATCTCTGTTGGTAGAGAAAAACAAGAAAAACTGAAACAAGCAAATTTAATTTCCATTCCCTAGATCTATATGAATTATTTTCAGAGAATTTCTTAAAAAGAATGGTTAATATTTTGCTAATGACAGAGAATTAAGGTGAATATTATTTTTATCAAGTTAATAAATTGCTTGTAATAATGATGTCACAATTGAGTTCTGATTTCTTTATATAATTTGATCGGAATTTTGTGTGTCCTTATAGACAACTAAACATGGTTATGTTAACTGTCCAGCAGGTTTACAATCATTAATCTATTTAGTATTTCCTATCAGATTTTGTCTGGGAAATCTGTTTGATTTTTTACCATTTCAGGAAGATACTTTCCTGAGAACTATTTTGCTAATTCATTTATTCATTTTCATTTTTTTTTATCTTTCTCAATCACATGAAGAATTCTTGCTGCTGCCGAATGGTAAAGATGCACTTCTATTTACTCTCTTCTCGTGGTCTCAGACCTTCTTAACATATCCCATTTAAGTCAGCCATATCCAGCCAAAATATTCTACCTGCTTTATGTTCAAACAGACCATGGCATTCTAAAAGTAAACAACCACATCATCAAAATCTTGAAGCTATGAGATAATACATGGTTAATTCAAAACAATGTGAATCATCATCATCATCATCATCATCATCATCATCATTTCGTGTCTGTTTCCCATGCCAGCATGGGTTAGATTGTTTGACTGGAACTAGTAAGCCAGAGAAAGCTGTTCCAGGCTCCAGTCTGATTTGGTTTGGTTTCTATGGCTGGGTATCCTTCTAAATGCCAACCACTCCGAGAGTGTAGTGGGTGCTTATTATGTGCCACCAGCATGGGTGCTTTTTACATGTTACTGGCATGGGTGCCTTTTATACACCACTGGCACTGGCTACGACTGTGATTTTATTTTGGTTTGACATGTCTTCTCAAGCACAGCAAATCACCAAAGGCGTTGATCACTTGTCACCACCTCTGTGAAGCTCAACGTCTGAAGAGCATGCTTAACCACCTCGTCCCATGTCTTCCTGGGTCTACCTCTTCCACTGGTTAAGGAATAATCTGAACACTACATTAATTACTCTGCTTATCTTGATATACTAAATGAGAAAATATCAATATTTATCTATCTGTCTGTTTGATTGTCTGTCTGTTTATCTATCTATCTGTCTGTCTGTTTACCTATCTATCTATCGATCTATCTATCTGCCTATCTATCTATCTATCTATCTATCTATCTATCTATCTATCTATCTATCTATCTGTCTGTCTGTCTGTCTATCTTCCTATCAATCAATCAATCAATCAAATAGCTGGTATTTCAACCAACTAATTAATAAAATCAATTAATCAAAACTGAGCTTAAATACAAACAACAACACCTCACAGCGGACTGTATTCAAAACAATAATCAAAGTTAATGTAAAACAGTTAATGTCTATTTTCTTTCTTGAAGCAATAAACATCTTTACACATCATTGCAATGGCAGAGGATGTACATACCTTCGACTACAACATAATAAGGAATATCTTTATCATTTCAATATCATTAACATTGCAAAATAAGAGAAAAAATAAATAATTACTGTCAAAATAAAGGAAACCATCAGAGTATGGATAGTCAAGTCAACAGAGAATACTAAACAATCAACAAACAGGCCAGTCATTTATATTGTATTGAAAGCAATACATTGTATCAATGACGAAATTATTTAATTTTTAGCAATTAAATTTCCCTATCTTTAACCAGGTGGTACTGTACTTAGATAGTACAGTTCAGTGTATGATGACGTTTGTGTGATGAAAGGTGGCAGCTTGCAGTGCTGAGTCTTTTGCATTTTGTGATAAAAGTATTCAACACAAGACTTATTGTTATTCTAAAATTCCTTGGGTAACTTAATTTTCTGTATTTTTTGCCTTGGATAATTTTCCCCAAGAGAGTAAAATTATTACACAAACTGGACACGAAATTCGGCTTGTGAAGACCTGTTGAGGCAAGCAAAAGTGAAATCGTGATGGCACCTGTGCACTTGTGCCGGTGGCACATGTAGACATTCGAGCGAGATCTTTGCCAGTGCTGCTGGACTGGCTCCTGTGCAGGTGGCACGTAAAATACACCCTTTTGAGCGTGGCCGTTGCCAGTACCACCTGACTGGCCTTCGTGCCAGTGACACATAAAAGCACCCACTACAGTGGTTGGCGTTAGGAAGGGTATCCAGCCATAGATATTCTGCCAAATCAGATTGGAGCCTGGTGTAGCCATCTGGTTCACCAGTCCTCAGTCAAATTGTCCAACTCATGCTAGCATGGAAAGCGGACGTTAAACGATGATGATGATGATGATGACACACACACATACACACACACACACACACATTAATAAAGGATAAAAAGGGTAAGGACCCCACTTCAGTCGTGAATGACCATGGGCTTACACCTAGAAAGTTCCCCCCACTGAGACGCATGTCCGGGCAAGGTTGTTTTATGTAAGACCAGCAGTCATCCATGCATATCAGCCTCCCCTCTCCATGCCACCAATGTTATTCCAAGGGAAAGGCAAAGGCTGATACAGTTTGGCATTAGTGACATCACAGTTCATTTCTACAACTGAGAGAATGGGAGCAACGCTGTGCTGCTCAAGAACACAACACAGCCCGGTCTGGGTTTGAACTCAGTACCTCATGATTGTGAGCTCAACGCTCTAACCACTGAACCATGTAACTTCACACACACACACACACACACACATACACATGAGGATGCATAGCCTAGTGGTTAGGGTGCTGCATTCATGATTGTGAGATCGTGGTTTCAGCTCCTAGACCAGGTGATGTGTTGTGTTCTTGAGCAAAACACTTCATCTCACATTGCTCTGTGATCACTTTGACACCTGATGCATGGCACACCATGCACCTGTTCTGGTAATGTCGATTTGATGGAAAGAGTGAGCTAATGCACAACACATACATTTGATCACTTATAAACAAATCATTTGTGCAGGTCAATCAGCAAAGAAAAACTGAACACTCATGCATCATCTTTGATGGGAGAGTCCATCGTCTACGATTAAGAGCCCTATCTCCTCGCTGATGGTACACCCGCTCTCCCACCCCCTCCACCGGAAGTGCATTCCTCTGTCATCCTGTCATCCTCGGCTGTCTCCCGGAACCCATCTAGTGGCCTTGGCCATCCTCTCCCCTACCTTTGGGTAGCGCATTAAGTTTGAGTAATGTTTGCAGGTTGTAGGTACTGTTTTGCTTATGAATTCTTCCAATTGCAAGTTTTCTTTTCAGGTACACGACACTGCTTTTCCCCTTCCCAGGCTACAGGCCCACACCCCCAACACCCATACTGTTAGGATTGGCACTCTCAACGTCGGCACGCTGAAAGGTAGAACTGGTGAAATTGTTGAGATGCTTGAACGGAGACGCGTAGATATGTGCTGCATCCAGGAAGTAAGATGGAGAGGAGGTTCTGCGAGGTTCCTCACAGGCAAAGAACACAGGTACAAGATTTTCTGGGCAGGGAACACTGACGGGGTCGGGGGCGTAGGAATACTTCTAGCGGAGAAATGGGTGGATAAGGTAATCGAGGTCGTTAGAGTAAGTGACAGAGTACTTGAGATCAGACTAGTGCTTCATCATAGATTAGCTACTGTCATCTAAGCCTATGCACCTCAACCGGGGCTACCAGATGGTCTGAAAGACCAATTCTATGACACCCTCTTGCAAACTACCTCGTCGACGAGTGACAGGGACCTTCTCTTTGTGGCTGGAGACTTCAACGGTCATGTCGGACGTCGTGCTGGAGGCTTCCATGGCATACATGGAGGCTATGGCTTCGGTTCCCGCAACGAGGAGGGAACCAGACTGCTGGAGTTCTGTGATGCAACCGATCTTATGGTCTGCAATACCAACTTCAGGAAACCTGCCAGTCACCTAGTCACCTACCGCTTCGGCAGACACTCTAGCCAAATCGACTACATCCTCGCCAGAAATAGGGAAAGAGGGTGGCTTATAAATGCCAAAACCTACCCTGGCAAAGAATGTACCCCACAACATAGATTAGTAGTTAGCGACTTTGGGATCAAGGCAAAATGGGTGCCCAGAATTAGACAGGCTTGGAGGAGAAGGGTGTGGAAGCTTAAAGACCCTGCAAACGGACAGAGACTTAGAGACAAGTTACTTGAAGCATTTAACGAAATAAAAGGGGATATAGCATCATACAACGTGGAAGACGATTGGAGATTTCTGCGGGACAACCTGTTGAAAGCCACCGACCAGATTTGTGGGTGGTGTAAGGTCCCCTCCCGACCCAGAGTAACGTGGTGGTGGAACAAGGAGGTAGACAAGGCTATTAGACGAAAGAAACAGGCTTGGAAGGACTGGAAGAACGGTGGTAGCAGGGAATTGTACCAATGTGCCAGAAGGGAGGCTAGGCGACAGGTTTATTTAGCCAGAGGGGAAGCAGATAAGAAAAGATTTGCCAATGTTCTGCGCCGTGAGGACCAAAGACTTGAGGTATTTCGTGTTGCAAGACAGTGTAGGAGAGAGAATAGTGATGTTGTAGGAGAGAAATGTGTTCGCATGGATGATGGTACGCTTGCACTAAATGAGGATGCAAAGAAAGAGGTCTGGAGATGCCACTACGATAGATTGCTTAATAAAGAGAATGAATGGGAGGAAGAGAGCCTGCCGTATGTCGACCCAATAGAGGGACCAGCTATCCGAGTTGATAGTACCGGGGTAGATAAAGCAATTAAGAGTATGAAGACCGGGAAAGCCCCCGGCCCATCAGGAATCACTGCAGAGATGCTCAAAATATCTGGCAGTGTTGGCTATAGCCTAGTCACCCGTATTACGAACCAGGTGATACACGAAGGAGTCATACCCAATGACTGGTGTAGCAGCATCATAGTCAACTGCTACAAAGGTAAAGGTGACGCTTTAGATACAAATAATTACAGAGGCATCAAGCTGTTAGATCAGGTTATGAAAGTTACAGAGAAGGTCATAGCCCAACTAATTAGGGAGCGAATCAATTTAGATGAGATGCAGTTTGGGTTCGTGCCAGGTAAAAGCACTACTGATGCCTTATTTCTAGTGAGACAGCTGCAGGAGAAATACCTAGCTAAGGATAAACCTCTGTACCTGGCTTTCGTTGACATGGAGAAAGCCTTTGACAGGGTCCCCCGATCCCTTATCTGGTGGTCAATGAGGAAACTTGGGATAGAAGAATGGTTAGTGAGAGCTGTGCGAGCCATGTACAGAGATGCTTCCAGTAAGGTGAGGGTTGGAAATGAGTACAGCAATGAATTCCGGGTAGAGGTAGGGGTCCACCAAGGTTCTGTCCTCAGCCCCCTTTTATTTATCATAGTCCTCCAGGCAATCACAGAGGAGTTCAAGACAGGTTGCCCCTGGGAGCTCCTCTATGCTGATGACCTTGCCCTAATTGCGGAGTCACTATCAGAACTAGAGGAGAAGTTTCAGGTGTGGAAGCAAGGTCTAGAATTGAAGGGCCTTAGAGTCAACCCAGCTAAAACCAAAATCCTAATAAGTAGGAAGGTAGATAAAACACAAACCCCTTCAGGTAGATGGCCCTGCTCAGTATGTAGAAAAGGAGTAGGTAGTAACTCTATAAGATGTACCCGGTGCAAGCTATGGACACATAAGAGGTGCAGCAACATCAAAGGCAGGTTAACTAGCAAGTTAGTTTTTGTTTGTGGCAGATGTTCAGGTGCAATAAAGACTGTAAACAAACAGGAAACAACTTCTATCTCATTCCAGGGTGAAAAACTAGAGGTAGTCGATAGCTTCCGCTATCTGGGCGACCAAGTTAGTAGTGGGGGTGGGTGCGCTGAAAGTGTAGCTGCTAGAATAAGAATAGCCTGGGCAAAGTTTAGAGAGCTCTTACCCCTGCTGGCGACAAAGGGACTCTCACTCAGAGTAAAAGGCAGACTGTATGATGCATGCATACGAACAGCCATGCTACATGGCAGTGAAACATGGGCTGTAACTGCTGAGGACATACGTAAGCTCGCAAGGAATGAAGCAAGTATGCTCCGTTGGATGTGTAATGTCAATGTGAATACCCGTCAGAGTGTAAGTATCTTGAGAGAAAAGCTGAACATTAGAAGCATCAGTTGTGGTGTGCAAGAGAGACGATTGCGCTGGTATGGACATGTGGTGAGAATGGAGGAGGATAGCTGCGTGAAAAAGTGCCACACCCTAACAGTTGAGGGATCCCGTGGAAGAGGTAGGCCCAGGAAGACCTGGGCTGAGGTGGTGAGGCAAGACCTTCGTACATTGGGCCTCACCGAGGCGATGACTACTGACTGAGACCTTTGGAAATGTGCTGTGCGTGAGAAGACCCGGCAAGCCAAGTAAGATCGTTGCCAGTGCCCCTGGACTGGCTCTTGTGCGGGTGGCACATGAGATGCACCATTTTGAGCGTGGCCGTTGCCAGTACCACCTGACTGGCTCCCGTAGGATTTTCGAGTGAGATCGTTGCCAGTGCCCCTGGACTGGCTTGTGCGTGTGGCACATAAAAGACACCATTTCGAGCGTGGCCATTTTCGTGCGGGTGACACGTAAAAACACCCACTACACTCTCTGAGTGGTTGGCGTTAGGAAGGGCATCCAGCTGTAGAAACTCTGCCAAATTAGATTGGAGCCTGGTGTTGCCATCCTGTTTCACCAGTCCTCAGTCAAATCGTCCAACCCATGCTAGCATGGAAAGCGGACGTTAAATGATGATGATGATGATGATGATGCTGATGATTTACTCACACACACATACATATATATATGCTAAATGAAAGATGGAAGATACAAGAATTTTTCTTCATCACTACAATCTTCGACACATCAAGTATTGCTCCCTCATGGGTGGGATACTTAACAATTAGTTCAGGAGCATCTGACAGTGCAGATGTGTCTGTTTGGTTGATAAATAAATATAGCTCATTAAAATAGCAATTCCTCAATGTATGTTCTCATTTCTTGTAAGGAAAAGCAGCAAATTAGAGGGTATATTTTCATTTATATAGAAGATCAATGATAAAATATATGTATATATATATAACAGAGGTGACTCCAGGTCATCAGTGTCACTCAGGCCCATCACAGATTTCACATAAGAGACATGCTTGCTTGAAGAATTTCACGTTTTTCTGCAATATTACTAACCCCAAATGGCTTATTTTTTTTTATATCTAGCACTGTGTCTTTCTCCATTTCTAAGTTAAGGGCAAAAATAAAACAACCCTGCAAAACACAACTGATCTTTACACACAGACGCACAGAATAACAGCAATCAAATAACGACAGCGGAATGCACAACAAAGATCAGGCATCTGATTGTCGCCTGTACTCTTGAGAAGAGATGCCAGTTAGTCTTTTACACCTACCAGGCTCGATTGCATTAGCCCGAGTTGCTAGATAATTTTTCATTCCTTTAAGAATATTGTTGAATGGAAACTTTTCATATATTGGAATTTAAACCCTAATTTTTAAAGAAATTTATTATTTCAATAAAAAATTGAATTTAAATTACTTTTAATTTTAACGACTATAGATAACAACTCGGGCTGTAACTTTTGAGCCCGAGTCAAGCGTGTGAATGATGTCAAGAGGACGTCAGCTATGAATGATATTTTTTGACACAGGGCACCTCTAAGATGACTGCCAGATGCTAAATCTAAAAGATAAACTGTGACCAAGCTCAGTAAAAGGAGCCTGAGTTATTGGCTGCAATTACATACTTGAAGTTAGTGTTGCTCAGAATTTAAATCAGCTTGTAAATACACATTCAATTTACTAAATAAATTTATACTTGGGCTAAGCACAAAGAGCCCAAGTTCCTGAATCACCTCTGATATATGCATATATATATCAACAAAAAAAGTACTCTATCCAGTGAGAGAGAAATACCATTTAATGTACACTATAAAATTATGAGATATAGTCTAGGCAAGATTTTATAGCATGTCTCATGTCTCCAAATAATCTCTGGGCTCTGAATACATGATTTATACAAGTTACAAATCAGGACAATTGAACAAGAGGAATCATGAGAAAAAAATGAGAAGGTGGATGAAAAGAGTGGAAGGGTGAAAAAAGGAAGAAAAGAAAAAAGAATTAGAACTATGTCGTTTTGACTGAAAAGCCATAATAAAGTTAGTTGTTCTAGAATGAATCAAATTCTGCAATACAACTATTCAATTTGGAGAGGGTGGTGTCCTCCTATTTGCCAAAGAAATTTGTCCATGTTTGCATTTGCTGAATTCAGTAGTGTGGTGGAATACTTAGATCTTTCAGTCATACATAAGTTGCATCTCTTAAATCCATTAACATATGACAAGGATTTTTCAACGGTTTCCCACTTTATTATATGTGGTGTGGAGTTGGTCTTCAAACCCTATACATGGCTAACCAACTTTGTGGCTTTACTTTTGTCCATGTGCCAGAAAGAAGATAGGAGATTAGCATAGCATCTTTTGAAGTCATTTTGCATGATCTGATGTAATTCTTCTCTTTGATTAGGTTATCATGTAGCATTGCTATAACTTCTGCTTCATACATGGTAGAGTTTATCATGGTCAAGTGGGCATGCCTGGTCAAGTGGGCAAGTTCCAAGGTCTAGACAGTTACAACTGGGAATGAGCTTCTGGTGATGTTTACGAGTGATGATGTTCTTCATACTGGCACAGCAGCTATTTGATAATTTAAGTGGGCATTTGTTGAAGATTTTGCTGTATTTGTGATTTTCTGGGAAATGCTTATCTAAAAGAAACAGAAATGTCTTACCTACATTAGTATTAACATTTAGAGAGAGGACCAAATCGTTTTCCTTGGTCTATTTTTTGGATTATTTTTATAATTCATATTTTTATTAGAAGGGTTGTGATATATCTTACCTTTGGACCACTCTTAGTTAGGGTATTTTTATAGTAGGGGGCTGCCTCATCAAACATTTCTTTAGAAGAAAAGTGGTTGGATATCTTATTATTCATGTTAGCTATCAGGTTTTCAGATACTATAAGGGGTGGCAGGACTGTTTGTAGGAGAGTTTCTTGTCAGGCTTATGATAAGTTTATACAAATGTGAGTTTAGATCTAGGGAAACATCTGCATACATACATACACACAGGCACACACATATATACATACAAGCATACACACACACACACACGCGTAAATACATACATACATGTATGTATGTATATATAATACATACACACACATCTGTGTGTGTGTGTGTGTGTGCATGCATGCGTGCATGTGTGTGTGTACACATACAGAAGATTGCTTTAGTTGTATGTTGAGACACTTTACAAGGTTTGGCTGACACAATTACAATGTTTAGAAATTATTAAAAGCAAATTAAAAAGTGATTTTTCATCTTCTGAAAATTATTCTGTTAAATTAATAATAAAGGATTCTTGTATAACACATTCAAACTGGCAAGATGTTAGATTCCTGTATTTCATTATGAAATAATTAACTTCTGGGTTTCATGGCATTGACTGTTACTGATTCTCAGTTACCCACAACCGAGTATTGTTCTTAGGTCTATTACTGCTGTGTGCATAGACTCCCTAGGCCACATCCAGAAAAGGACTACCCTACTAATTAACATAAAGGTACTCACAGACATGCTCCTACCTCTGGGCCACTAGCAAAGTCCTCTCTCTTCCTTTTTGACTAATACTATAATGATATCTGCTCCTCAAAGCTAGCTGGGCTCATGCCATCTGTATTCAGCCATTTGTGACACCCACTTCTATTTCCTCTCATCACCTTTGTGTCCACCCCACACCAATAGCCTGCTCTGTCCCTAATGCCTGGTCCTATCTTCCAAAACTGTCGTCCTTCTGAAACTTCCTCTTGGCTCATGTCTTTCTTACAGGTTCTTACAGGTTCTCTGGAAATTCAAGAGGAAGTTTTATGACACCAGTCTCACAGACCTTAGACAGCTAGTGAAGGCCATGGACACTGTCCATTTCTTCAGACCAAAGAATTTTTAGACACAGAGGACACAGTATTCTTATTAGATATTACAACAACCTTTAGATTAATCTGCAAGAATACTCATAATAAATTTATTAGTTCTTACCTTAGCTATAGACATCTATAGCTACATCACAGAAAGGTTGTCTTTGATAGTAAAATAAATGCAAACGATATGATTGAAATCAAATAGCAATCCTTGCTTACTAGTGTTATAGTAACTATATGTCAACATTTCTGAGACAAAATATTGTATTAATATTTTAAATTTCCTGGAATATTAACTGAATCTTTTGTATTTTTATGTTTAACACTAGATTTGTCAAAAATTCTTTTATATAATTTTACATCATAACATTAAAACCTTTTTCTTTATGCAATTTTCATTTCAGTAAATGATACCAAATTTTTAAAAACATAACATATTTCAAAGTAGATATTTTCAAGCATCAATTATGCAGCACTAAAAATAAAAATACAAAATTTTATGAACATAGATTTTGGAGCTGTGTAAATATTAACTGATATGTTTTACATATTTTTAAACATAATGATTTATTTCATTTGTCGAACAGTAAAGTTTACAGTCAGCCAATATATGCTTTTACTCAATTTTATCTAAGTGAAACACTGAAAGTCTTGAGACCTTTCACTGTGCAATAACCTAATTTTAACCCTAGTTTTATGTCAAACATGACATAAACGCAATTATCTATGTGATTTGACTCAAGCAAGAGAATATAATTAACAGAAAAGTTGATCAGTGTCTCACACCATCAATGAACAACTCATTAATGTCTCAACTATTCACCAACTGGTGTGATGAACCATTGACAAAATAAATTTTAGTACAATTACTACAAGATGAAGAATAGGATTCCCTGGCAGCCTTCTATTCATCAGTCAACTCAATGCTGATCATAAATAGACTTTTCCTCTCACTTGCTCTCCTACTTCTCTCTCTCTCGATCTCTCCCTCTTTTTCCCTCCCTCCAAATCTCTCCGAAATTTCTATTTCTCAATCACTGTAGCAACCCACCTTCCATCTTTCTCTCACTTTCTTCGTCTTTCTCTCACTTTCTTCGTCTTTCTCTCAAGAACAACGAGAACAAACTAAGAAGAATAGATAATTTAATAGATCTGGAGTATAACTGGAAATTAGATATTTATTATACCACTTGTAGGTTACTGGAATCAGTGTGCTGGCTTATGATATAAGATCTGTAATATCAGACTGCTAGTTTGAAGAATTAAGGAACTAAACTATGAGGTCCTGCATTGCATGAATATATTAAATGCAGAAGGCTGCAAGCGGGTACAATAACTAGAACATTTCAGAGAGAATAAACAGGAATCTGTCCTCCCTGAGATGCTTCATTCCAGCTTCATACTTTTTACCTTTCACATCATTCTCCTGATGTGGAGGCGCAACGGCCCAGTAGTTAGGGCAGCGGACTCGCGGTTATAGGATCGCAGTTTCGATTCCCAGACCGGGCGTTATGAGTGTTTATTGAGCGAAAACACCTAAAGCTCCACAAGGCTCCGGCAGGGGATGGTGGCGAACCCTGCTGTACTATTCCACCATAACTTTCTCTCACTCTTACTTCCTGTTTCTGTTGTGCCTGTAATTCAAAGGGTCAGCCTTGTCACACTGTGTCATGCTGAATATCCCCAAGAACTACGTTAAGGGTACACGTGTCTGTGGAGTGCTCAGCCACTTGTACGTTAATTTCACGAGCAGGCTGTTCCATTGATCGGATCAACTGGACCCCTCGCGTCGTAAGCGATGGAGTGCCAACTACCATTCTCCTGACTATTAACAACAGTGGATTCCAGTTATTCTGCCTCAGCATCTCTTTCTTTCCCTCATTTTGTGATATCACTTGCTGCTTCTGTCCCTCTTTCATCACCTCCAGTCTTTTAGAATATTTCTTATCATGGTGCAGGAGTCGCTCTGTGGTAAGAGGTTTGTTTTCCAACCACATGGTTCTGGGTTCAGTCCCTCTGAACCCAGAGCTTTGTCAGTGGATTTGGTAGACAAAAACTGGAAGAAGCCCATCATATATATATGTGTGTGTGTATGTGTGTGCGTGTTTATATATATATATATATATATATTATAATTTAGAACAAACAGTAAAGGGTTGTCATTATAGTACTCGGAGTTTCGAATGCTGGAGCAAAGAGATACAATACATTCTCGTCGACTATTAATGGCAACAAATGCAATGAAAATAAGTTAAATATAAGGGAAGTAACTCTAATAGGTGGAAAAAGAAAAAAGAAAAAGATTTAAAATATTATAAAAATATATTAAATATATATATAGGTGCAGGAGTGGCTGTGTGGTAAGTAGCTTGCTTACCAACCACATGGTTCCGGGTTCAGTCTCACTGCGTAGCATTTTGGGCAAGTGTCTTCTACTATAGCCTCGGGCCAACCAAAGCCTTGTGAGTAGATTTGGTAGATGGAAACTAAAAGAAGCCCGTCGTAAATATATATGTGTGTGTGTGCGTTTTTATGTCTGTGTTTGTCCCCCTAGCATTGCTTGACAACTGATGCTGGTGTCTTTATGTCCCCATCACTTAGCGGTTCAGCAAAAGAGACTGATAGAATAAGTACTGGGCTTACAAAGAATAAGTCCTGTTGTCGATTTGCTCGACTTAAGGCGGTACTCCAGCATGCCCGCAGTCAAATGACTGAAACAAGTAAAAGAGTAAAAGAGAGAGTATAATACAAATGAAAATTTTATTTTCTAGTTATTTAATTGTATGTGCTGTTCAAAATCCCATCCTTCCTTTCATAACACATTTGGAGCTGGTTGTAAAAGTTTCTAAAACAGCTACCATTGATGTTAGATTGGTTGTTCTTATTGGTCTGCCACTCTGAGGGTGGTCAGCCAGTAGCTTTAAAATGATTAATTAAATGTCCAACAGTTGACTTATCAACTGGAAATCGGTGTGGATTCAACCAGTTGAATTCCTCTGCAACAGATCTGTGAGAAGCACCTACTTTTTTATGCATAAACACTAAGGAAACTTGCTCATCCTTCGTTAGACCTGTTGGGGTAAGCGAAAGTGAAATCGTGATGGCACCTGTGCCCAGCATCGCCTTCCTAGCACTTGTGCTGGTGGCATGTGTAAAGACATTCGAGCGAGATCGTTGCCAGTGTCACTGGACTGGCTCCTGTGCAGGTGGCATGTAAAATACACCATTTTGAGCATGGCCGTTGCCAGTACTGCCTGATTGGCCCTCGTGCCGGTGGCACATAAAAGCACCCACTACACTCTCAGAGTGGTTGGCGTTAGGAAGGGCATCCAGCCGTAGAAACTCTGCCAAATCAGATTGGGGCCTGGTGTAGCCATCTGGTTCACCAGTCCTCAGTCAAATCATCCAACCCATGCTAGCATGGAAAGCAGACGTTAAACGATGATGATGATGGTGTGTGACTTTTGCCTCACCCTGTATATATATATGTATATGATGGGCTTCTTTCAGTTTCCATCTACCAAATCCACTCACAAGGCTTTGCTTGGTTTACAGCTTTAGTAAAAGATGCTTGCTCAAGGTGCCACACAGTGGGATTGAACCCAGAGTCATGTGATTGGGAAGCAAACATCTTACCACACAACCATGCCTTTACAAGTCTGAAACATCAGGAAGTGTTGGCAAAGATAAAACAGTATAATTAGAAGTGTCCATTTATTTTGAGATACCTGTGCATGTTATATATATATATATATATATATATATATATATATATATATATATATATATATATATATATATATATATATATATATATATATATATATATATATATACATATATATATATATATATATATATATATATATACATATATATATATATATATATATATATATATACATATATACATATATATACATATATATATATATATATATATATACATATATATATATATATATATATATATATATATATATATATATATATATATATACATATATATATATATATATATATATATATATATATATATATATATATATATATATATATATATATATATATATATATATATATATATATATATATATATATATATATATATATATATATATATATATATATGTATATATGTATATATATATATATATATATATATATATATATATATATATATATATATATATATATCAGTGACTATGACAATAAGATGCTGCACAACACAGAACATCACCATCATGAATTAAAGCCTTAGAGCTGAACAAGGTACATAATTCTGACTATCTTAGTTGCTTTTTTCTTTGTTGTAGAGATAGAATACTAACAACATAGATAAGTGGTTAGTTGTAGCAATGACATTCCCATATAAAACAAATTGCTCCAATAATATGGACATTTATAAAATTTGCATATACAATCATACTCATGGGGAAAGTGAATGCAAAATAGTGAAAACTATGTGAAAACTATTGATATTTGCTTTATTACAATGTTTTAGTGATCACAATAAGTTAGTGGTATGTACAGTATTACAGTATGTGTGGGGGTTGTTTGAGTGTACAAGTACATGTGTGTGTGTGTCTATACATATGCACACATATACAAAATGTCTTGTGTATATGTACACATATATGTATGTGTGTATATATATATATATATATATATATATATATATATATATATATATATATATATACATATACATACATATATATACAATGGTATATATTTATATATATGTATATAAGCATATGTATATACATACAATATATATGATACATACACAAACACATGCACGTACGTTTACATAAGTACATGTATTTATACATACATACATGCATGATGCATACATATATATACATACATACGCATATGTACATATATATATTTTTATATGTATGTATGTTTGTATAAATATATATATATATATATATATATATATATATATGCATGTATATTTCTTTTAAGATGAATGTTTGGCAAGTGTTTTCATCTGAAATTGAGTGCTGAATGAGGTATTGTTATATTTTGGATGTGTTGTCATTGCCAATAATCTTATTGGCATAGATAACTCTTTCAATGTGAACCAAGGCAAACACACACACACACACACACACACACACACACACACACACACACACACACACACACACACACACACATGTATGCATGCATGCATATACATAAATACATGCATGCATGTGTGTGTGTATTTTTATGTCTGTCTGTTTGTATATGTATATATATATATATGTGTGTCTGTATTTATATGTATACATGTGTATATATACATATATGTATATGTACATATGTACTTACACACATATATATGTATTGTATGTGTCATACTGAAAAGTTCCTGGCTCTGAGTAAAAGAAAAAACAGGAGGGTCAGTTAATTATGATTTTATTGAACATATTTCCCCTCTCAGATTCGCACACTTATTGCAGCAGCCTTTCAGTTTTTCTAAGCCATGTAAACAAACTCAGGAATTTGAGCCTCCAGCCAGGTCTTTCACAATGTCCTTAAAACCAGGAACTTTTCAGCTCCAGCTCATACATACGCACACACACACACACACACAAACAGATATATATATATATATATATATATATATATATATATATATATATATATATATATATATATATGTATATATATATATATATATATATATATATATATATATATATATATATATATATATATATATATGTATATATATATATATATATATATATATATATATATATATATATATATATATGTATATATACACACACACACATATATATATTCTTTTACTTGTTTCAGTCATTTGACTGTGGCCATGCTGGAGCACTGCCCTAAAGGGTTTTAGCCTAAGAAATCGACCTCACACCAACATCAGTTGTCAAGTGATGTTGGCAGGGGACAAACACAGACACACACTTACATATATATATATATATATATATATATGTATGTATATATATATATATATATATATATATATATATATACGATGGGATTCTTTCAATTTTTGTCAACCAAATCTACTTACAAGGCTTTGGTTAGCCTGAAGGTATAGTAGAAGACACATGCCCAAAGTGCCACTCTGTGGGACTGAACCCAGAACCATGTGATTGAGAAGGAAGCTTCTTACCACACAGCCATGCCTGTGCCTATATGTGTGTGTGTATGTGTGTATATACACACACACTCACACACACACTACACATGCACACACATTTACACACACACATGTATGTATTTATTATTCTTAAACAAGAATATTATTAATACAGCTCTATATTTAAGAGATGAGAAATTATGTACATTATTTACATTTGACGAATATTTGTCCTCACCTTGTTTGTTGTTAACATTTCGGTTGATATACCCTCCAACCTTCATCAGGTGTCTTGGGGAAATTTCGAACCTGGGTTTTCATTCCTAAGGTATTTTTTCGATGTTATTATCATTATTATTATTCAGGTCACTGCTTGGAATGGAACTTGAAACCTTGGGGTTAGTAGCCTGCACTCTTAACCACTACGCCACATGGCGTAGTGGTTAAGTGTGCGGGCTACTAACCCCAAAATTCCGCTCGATTCCAGGCAGTGACCTGAATAATAATAATAATAATAATTATAATAATAATAATAATAATATCGAAAAATACCTTAGGAATGAGAACCCAGGTTTGAAATTTCCTCAAGACACCTGATGAAGGCTGGAAGGTATATCAGTCAAAACGTTGTATTAACAACAAACAAGATGAGAACAAATATCCATCAAATGTAAATAATGTACAAGAATATTATTGACGGTGACTTCAAAGTTTTGACCAGCTAACCCATTATCAGACTGTAATAAATTAAAGTTAATCTAGGCTTTATATAGTCTCTGTTGAGTTAAGACCTTTCTTGGATCTGTAGACCTTTGGCATTATGTTGTGCTTGAGAAGACCCATCAAGCCAAGCAAAATCACAGTTGTGACAGATACTGGTGTCATGCAAGTGGCACCCAAACTGGTGGCATGTAAAAGCACCCATTACACTCTCAGAGTGGTTGGTGTTAGGAAGGGCATCCAGCCATAGAAAACTGTGCCAAATCACACTGGAGTCTAGCACAGCCTTCCAGTGTGCCAGCCCGGTCAAACCATCCAACCTATGCCAGTATGGACAACAGACGTTAAATGATGATGATGATGATGATGATGATGATGATATATATATATATATATATATATATATATATATATATATATATGTATACACACACATATATATACATATATATCTTTTCTTTTACGTTCTATTTATGGCCTTTCTGGGGCACCACCTTGAAGAGGTTTTAGTTGAAAGAATCACCCCCAGCACATTTTCCAACCCTAGTACTTATTGTAGCAATCTCTTTCACCGTACAGCTAAGTTACATGGATGAAAACAAACTAACATTAGTTATCAAGTGGTGGTGGGGACAAACACACACACACACACACACATGACAGGCTTCTTTCAGTTTCTGTCAACCATGTCCACTCACAAGGCTTTGGTTAGCTCTCAGCTGTAGTAAAAGACACTTGCACAAGCTGCCACACAGTGGGACTGAACCTGCAACCACGTGATTGGGAAGCAAACTTCTTACCACACAGCCATGCCTGCATTTATGTAAACTCTTCTTCCTTGTCTTTATTTTTCCCCCACAGCCATGTGAACCCTGAAGAAGGACTCAGTCCGAAACGTCAGAAGTCTACTCAACTGGATACTGTTGTTTCTACTTTATTAACTTTCATCAGCAATCAACTATCCTGTATATTACAGTCTCTGTGAAATTATATTTGAAGCCATTGTTGTTATGTTTATAACTAAATCAAGTAGAATGATTTGAATATTAGGTGCAAATTCAGCTGTAGTTCTTTTATGTACATTACTGTTGCATCCGCAATGCATACTTTCATAATGTAGTAAATTTATGTATCAGAATTTACAGTCAAAAATGTGCCTAATATTCAAATCAGCCAGCCTGATTTAGTTAGAAGGCTGTAAAATGTATGGTATTCGATTGCTGAGGAAATTTAATAAACTAAGAACAGTGTTGTCCACTTGATGTCTCTTTTACTGTCTATGGTGAGGCTGTGTGGTGAACATGACAGACCTCTACAATTGCCTCATGTATCTAGTAACTTTAACTGAGCTGGTTAATTAATTTACAAATGAAGTGATGGTTAATCTCTTTGAATATAGCCCATAGCAAACTTTAGTGTCTGCGTGTGTGTATTGTTTGGTTGTGTGTATATTTGCATGTATATGTATGTGCGCGTGTTTGTGCATGTGTATTTTTTCCTATATTCTCATATATATATATATATATATATATATATATATATATATATATATATATATAGATAGATAGATAGATATATAGATAGATAGATATATATGTTGTTGTCTTGTTTCGTGGTACCATAAACACACTCTCCTACATCTCATTGTCTCAATCTTGTGCTATTGCATTAAACTTCTCTAGGAGAACTTTTCCTTTGATCAACTGTGATTGTGAATCTAGGATTGTGATTATTGATATATGTTCAAAGCACAGATGAGAGAAGGACAGTCATCAAAACATAAAGAACACTCTCTTCTTCATTATTCTCTCAGTCAAATTTTTCCATTTCTGTTCCTTTTCATACTCAGCCATGCTTCAAGACAGCTTCAGTCTTTGCTTCATTCTCTTTTGTTTCTTTTTTGTTGACGGACCAATGTCATCATTTCCTAGAGTTGTTTCCATTCCATCACATGTTACTCAAC
>NC_142937.1:62978162-62980662 GCF_046866305.1 Octopus bimaculoides | reverse complement strand
CCATGGAATTAGGCTGTTGTTTACTTTCCCATTTCTAGACCACTTCACAGTGGAGCTTGCAAAATTATTCTCTCTTTTCAATACTGCAGGTTCTCTATAAGTTACTAGTTTAATTCCAATTTCTTTAATCAAGAAAAGTATACAAAAACTAAATGAATAATCAAACATTCATAATATTCTCCAATCTGTTACAGGTGTAAAGCATTTAAGGTATTTGTTTTTATTCTCAGTGTGATTAGCTTAGAGTTTGAATTGTAAAATGAGAATTTCACAACAGGAGCAAAGGATGTTTGTTTGAATAATAAAACCAAAAGTACAACATAGTTTTAACAATTTCAAACTCTGCAAAATAATTTTGAATTATATATTCGCTTGAACTTGTCTTATTCCTAGGGGCGATATATTTCTATTGGTTAATCATTATTGATTAGCGTCAACATTTAATGATATTTGTTGAAAAATGTCTAGCATGCATTACAAGAATAGTTTCTTTTAAAAATTATATTTAAGAAAATGAAAATTCATAAACTGTATTTCATTTTAAACATTAAATCATCTTCATTTATGAATAATCTTTTTAATAGCTGTTATTGTTGTTTTTGTTATTGTTGATATTATAGTCTGATGTTGCTGTTGTTTTTGTTTTTGTTTTGTTGTTGTTGAAGTACCATGAGAGAATTTCAATGTTTACAGTTCTCTAATTGATTTTCTGGACATTTTTCCTTTTGTTTTTATTTATTTATTTATTCTATTCAGCATAAAAGAAAGAAGAAATGGTTTCCAATTCTAAACATCATCATTTACAGATATTTATCATTAATTCTTGTAGTTAGCTGTTTGAAAAATAGCTTGCTCCTTCCACAACACCATTTGAAATACTAAACGAAAATTTCACCTAAAAATGTAAATTAATGTTTTAATTTATTTATATGTATTTAGCGTATATAACAAATACTTTTTTTAATGACATTCTGAATTTTTTTTTCCTTTTCTTACAAATTCAAACAAAGAAAAAATAAATAAATAAAAAAAAAACCAACAGCCCCAAATTCTTATTTTAAAAATAGATTAGCTTCATCAGAGTTGGAAAAATTAATTACATTGAAATTAATTATAAAACTGATTTATAGTGAGGTTTGGAAAGTACCAGTATTTCATTCTACATAGACATAATTTTTGATAAAGCTTAGTTTCTTAGTTTCTAAACTAAATCGAGAAAAATCAATAAGTTGAAGTTTTAGGCTATGTTTGTAAACTAAAGCAGTAATGGTTGAGGGAATGTCTGTGTTTGTATTTGTGTGTATATGTGTGTGTGCGTGCATGCAGACTTGGTACATACTCCCTTCCTCTTCATGATTGTTTTAAATCCAGTTTGTCAAACTGGCACACACACACACACACAAACACATTCATAAACTCAAACACATACACTCTCTCCCACACATTAAAATATACACATACATGCTATATTTCATCATCATCATCATCATCATCGTCGTCGTCATCATTTAACGCCTGCTTTGTATGCTGGCATGGGTTGGACAGTTTGGCTGAGGACTGGTAAACCAGTAGGCTGCAACCAGGCTCCAATTTGATTTGGTAAAGTTTCTACTGCCGGATGCCCTTCCTAATGCCAATCACTCCGAGAGTATAGTGGGTGCTTTTTACATCCCATCAGCACAGGAACCAGTCAGGAGGCACTGGCATCGACCACGTTCGGATGGTACTTTTTACGTGCCACGAGCATGGGAGCCAGTCAGGGGGCACTGGCAACAAACACATTTGGATGGTGCTTTTTACATACCAAAAGCACAGGAGCCAGTGAAGAGATACAGGCATCAACCATGCTCGCATGGTGCCTTTTATATGCCACCGGCTTGGGGAGCCAGTCAGGTGGCACTAGTATCGACTCATGCTTGAATGATGCTTATTATGTGTCACTAGCATGGGTGCCAGTCAGGTGGCACTGTCCACAGCTACGATTATATACGAATATGAATATATATATATATATATATATATATATATATATATACATACATATATATATATATTTGTTTTGCAAGATTTTTGATGTGAAATCGTGTGTTGAAACAGATGTTGTGGTACTTGGGGATGGTCATATTGCCAGTTTAGCCAATAAAAACACACGCACTATATATTTGGTGTTAATTTGCTTCAGCTTTATATTACATTACATTACATTAATCCTATTTCGGCCAGAGTTCTTTCGTCACACTTCCGTGACCTCATCAGGGGTCCTTTGCTTTCTTCTTTCTTATGTGTGTCCCACCTTGCTAACTATCTGGCCGAAATAGGATTAATGTAATATAAGGTAATATAAAGCTGAAGCAAATTAACACCAAATATAAAGTGCATGTGTTTTTATTGGATAAACTGGCAATATGACCATCCCCAAGTACAACAACATATATATATATATATATATATATATATATATATATCATAAATATATAGGGATTGACAGTAACCTGCTTCT
>NC_142937.1:62970662-62973162 GCF_046866305.1 Octopus bimaculoides | reverse complement strand
ACTTCTACTTCGTTGGCCAAGTATATCAATCATCCCAAAGTTAATAGTATTTTCTACATCTTCTGGTGTGTAATTAAGATTGGAAGATATTACCAAGGTGGTCACATTGCATGCAATTTCTGCAGGTGGGAATCCCTTAAGTTATATGAGAATAAGGATTTTCTCGTTAAACAGTTTGGTGTAATAACATTCTGCAGGCATAGCTTTCATTAAACGTTTTCCTTTTATCAAAGATTGACATACCTCAATCAACTTAGATAACTTTATAGTTGTGTGGGGGGGGGGTGTACATGCACCCTTGTCTAGGTATCACAAGAGGGTGGTAAATGAACATCATCTTTGAACAAGCATGGTTCCTGCTTCCAGTCTTCCATGAGAAACATGTCTAGCTATGGTAAAATACTGCTTTGCCTGAAAATAGGTGAGGGTTGGCAACAGAAAGGACATCTGACAGTAGAAAATCTGCCATTAATGGATTTAGCACACAGGTAATGTGCTCAGCCCTCAGCCTTCTCCTATTTATTATAATCCTAGAGTCAAAACAGAAGAGTTTAAGACTAACTCTACATGGGGACTCTTGTATGCTGATAACCTTGTTCTTAAAAGAAAACCTGTTGAAGAACTGAAGAATTAATTCTAAATATGGAATCAAAACCTGAAAGTGAAGGACCTTAAAGCAAACTTAGCCAAGTCTGAATTTATACAAAGCAGGAAAGATGATAGAACTCTGCAGCTATCAGGCAATGAGCTGTACTTGGTATGCAGAAAAGGGGCAAGCAGAAACCCCAAGTCTAAACTGCCTAGGCTAAACAATGGATGCCTGAACCATGCAGTAGGATCACAGGTGAGCAAACAGCAAGGGTAAAATTTATATATGGTAGGTGCAGAAGAGAATTAAGTTCAAAGTAGCTAGAAAATAGGAGTCAAAAGTTTCTGTTACCTAACTGACCACATTAGCAGTTGGACGGGTGCTCTGAGAGCATAGCCAGAGTAGGAATCAGTTGATCTCATGGTAAGATATGAACTCAGGATACAATTCAATGAAACCCTTATCAGTTATATTCTTGAACAGGGGTTTTCAAACTTTTTGATTTGCGGACCCCTTTATATTTCAGGCTTTACCTTAGGGACCCCCTTATAGACGCTTATGAAATTTGTACATAAATATTTGCTTAAAATAACATATATTTTTACATTTATTTATTTAACAGTATTTTACAAATAGGTTTGTTGTCAATTAAAAGATTTCGATTAAAAAACATATATAAAATCAAATTGCCCATAAAAAGTATTTGCTGTCCACGGACCCCCTGTCTTGTCCTTGCGGACCCCCTGTGGTCCGCGGACCACAGTTTGAAAACCCCTGTTCTAGAATGTCTGCATTCTAAACAATGATAAAGAACAGCTTTCCCAAAGTCAAGTTGATGGGGCTGACTGGACTATTAAGAGTTAACTAGGAACACCAAGCAGTTCATAAGAGAGGTTATGAACTGTCAAGCTCTGAACTGGAAGGCTAACGTCTGTTGCTGCAGCTGCAAGTGTGTGTGAGTTTGCATACACACACAAACGTGCGCATACACTCACACATACATACACACACATATAAACACATGTATAAATGTGTGTATGTTAGCGTGTGTGAGTGTGTGCATGTATTTATGTGTGGTGTATAGACGCATGAATATAAACACATACATGTTTATGCGTACATGTTTATATGACTTATACACGTATAATTAATGTGTACATATTGGTCTGTATGCATGTATTCAAACACATACACACATGTACATATATATAAACACATATATGTATATATTTGTGTGTGTGTGTGTGTGTGTGTGTGTGTGTGTATATTGCTTATATATATATATATATATATATATATATATATATACACACATATATATATTTATATATATATATATATATATATATATACATGTATATACATAGAGTATATACGTATATACATATATCAATTTTTCTTCCACTTGAAAGCAAATTATTCATTGATTTGTCTGATCCTTTGTTCTGTATAAACAAGCTCTGTTTAAACAGAATAATAGTTTGGCATATGGACTACTACATTCACAACTACAGTTGCTGTCTGTGTTGGAACCTTCTCCTTCAGAAATATTCCATTCCATCTGGTAGACAATACTTTCACTTATCATATGGATGTGTGTGTGTGTGTGCCTATGAGTATGTGTGTATATATATGTGTATATATATATATATATATATATATATATATATATATATATATATATATATATATATATATATATATATATATATATATATACATATATATATATATACACATATGTATATATACATACATACACACACATATGTAATATATATATATGAATATATGTGTATGTATGTGTGTGTGTGTTTGTGTGTTTGTGTGTGCAGATGCGCAGATGCGAGGCTTCTGTATTAGATTAGAAATATATATAGTCAGACGGATGTGTGTGTGTGCATGTGTGCA
>NC_142937.1:62960662-62965662 GCF_046866305.1 Octopus bimaculoides | reverse complement strand
TAACAGTTAGTATCAACTGAATGAGAAATTTTAGCAATAGCTGCACAATTAGAATAAATAACAGGAAAACAAACTACTAAATACTGAAGCAGTAAGGATCTTTGGGTTAAATACTTGGAGCAAGGAAGTTCAACAGTGAAGGAGACTGGTAGTAAGGTTTAAAAGTGGTGTTAAAAAATAGGTCAAGACAAGAGTATATAAACATTACAGAAGAGAGAAAAAAATGATGCTTCAAAAGAAACCAAACAACAAATCTTCCTGGTGTTGATGGCTTAAAAGTTTCACAAGCATTCTCAGTTGTATGTGACAGTTTCATACTGGTTGTATAGGAAATGGTGCAGATACTCAACAGTATCTGTCTGCATCTGAACTTAAATCTGAAAGAGTGAGCTTCATTATTGCAGTTCAGGATCAGTATGTGTCCATAATAAATTACCAAGTCAACTTTCTTTAAAATGGTGCTGATCTCTCTTCTCCCTTTTGTGGTGCAACCAGAGAAACCGTTGATCACCTCATCTCTGGATGCTCTATGTTGACCTCAACTGAGTATACCTGTTGTCATGATGGCCTTGGTCGTTATTTGCACTGGATCATATGCCATCAGTTTGGACTTTTATATGAGAAAAGCGTAAGCCAGACATAATAAAAAATAAAGACACTACGATTCTTTAGAAGTTTAGTATAGAAACTAATCAAGCTATGATTTCATCCTCAGTTTTAACGCTTTAGTATTCAAACCAACCGTATCTGGCCATAATATTTTACATGTTTTATGTTCAAACCAGCCATATCTGGTGTGTCACACATTCCATACAATGTCCTTCTAAAAATAGGCAATCACATTATGAAAATCTTAAAGCTACAAGATAATCTATGATTAATTCAAAACAAAATGAAAAAAAAAAAAAATCACATTTGACAGAATGATGTGAATGCTAAAGTGTTAAAGTGATCTAAATTACAGCTGTCTTCTATTAATCATCATCATCATCATCATCGTCGTTTAACGTCCACTTTCCATGCTAGCATGGGTTGGACGATTTGACTGAGGACTGGTGAAACCAGATGGCTATACCAGGCTCCAATCTGATTTGGCAGAGTTTCTACAGCTGGATGCCCTTCCTAACGCCAACCACTCAGAGAGTGTAGTGGGTGCTTTTTACGTGCCACCGGCACAAAGGCCAGTCAGGCGGTACTGGCAATGGCCATGCTCAAAATGGTGTACTTTATGTGCCACCCACACAAGAGCCAGTCCAGGGGCACTGGCAACGATCATGCTCGAAAGTCCTTACATATGCCGCGGGCACAAGTGCCAGAAAGGCGACGCTGGGCACAGGTGCCATCACAATTTCGTTCCAAACACCAGCTAATAAGGACAAAGGCTAAAAGATAAAGAGCCCCTTCAGTCATGAATGTTGGTACAGCCAACATCCGAAGGTAAAACAAGGCCAACCTGGGAGTAAATGAATTTTGTAAAATCTTTAAAAATCTTTTAAAATTGCAGATATTCCAACAAATTTTTAACAGAATCCTAATCCTTATTGTTTGGCCTCCTTTCTCAGAAATATATCATTGCTGCTCATAAATAACAGCCACTTTAAAAAGTCTGCCTTACCATTTCTTGAGGTCCCTAGTTGAAACTTGGAACAACTAGTATAAAACAAAGCAACAACAATGGAAATATAATAATGGTTTCAAATTTTGACAGCAATTTCCGGGGAAGGGATAAGTCAATTACATTGACCCCAGTGCTCAACTGGTACTTATTTTATCGACCTTGCGAGGTTGAAAGGCAGAGTCAACCTCGACAGAATTTGAACTCAGAACGCAAAAACAGAAGAAATATCACTAAGCATTTTGCCCGGCCCGCTAATGATTCTGCCAACTTGCTACCTTACAATAGAAATATAATAATAATAATGGTTTCTAATTTTAGGCAATTTCAAGGGGAGAGACTTAGCCAGTTCTGTCAATTTTGATATTTAACTTGTAGTTTATTTTGACTCAGTGGGGATGAAAGGTAAAACTGGCCTCAGTGGGTTTAGAATTCAGAACATGAAGAAGAACCAGAAAAAACACTGCCTCGCACACTTTACACAGAATTATCTAAGTTGTATCATTATGCAACTCATAAGAGAATTAGATCAAATACAGACTCACAAATTCTTAGGAATCATTGAATTAGAAGAAGTACATCTCCTACAAACGAAAGGAAAGATTAAGAAGGAATATTATAGATGCATTAGATTAACACTGAAAAGAGAGTTAAACACATATGTAATGGAGTAGGCATCAATACTTTCGCTGTATCAGTAACAAGTTATTGTAATGTTCTCAGTTTGATGCTAAATAGATTAGAAAGACTAGGTAGAAGAAGAAAAATAGTGCTTTCAAGTTTCAACACAAGGCCAGCAATTTCAGGAGATTAGGTGAAGCTCCCAATGCTCAAATGGTACTTATTTTATTGACCGTGAAAGGATGATAGGCAAAGTCAACTGCAGTGGATTTTGAATTCAGAACATAAAGGCAGATGAAATACTGCTTAGCATTTTGCCCGGTGTGCTAATGATTCTGCCAACACACTGCTTTAAGAACAAGAGAAAAATATTGACAGCATTTAGAATAAATGTCAAAAATAAAAAGTACTTGTTGTGAAAACAGGTGAGTGGTGACCCTCAGTAACAACTATGAACTTATAAAATATCCATTGAATGGCTATAAATATGTAAAGAAATACAGTAAACTAATGTAAATAACTAAAAAGTAAATATGCAATAAAAAGATGAGAAAATGAAAATGGAGAAACAATGAGAGAAAATGAAAGATGAACTTATAAAATATTCATTGGATGGTTACAAAGATAAAAAATAATATATACAAACTATTATAAATTACTAAAAATTACACACACAATATAAAATATTATAATAAAATGAAAATGGAGGAATAACAAGAGAAATTGTGAGAAGACGAAAAATAATCCTTCAGAAGGCCACACTGAAGCAAGGGCAAGAAAACACCTCCTTGTATTCAATAACTGAAAAAACTGAACAGATTGGAAATAGTCAAATATACAGCTGCAAAGTTTCAGAAAATGACAAGGTGAGCATATTCATGGAGAATCATAGGTAAACTGTGGACGCCTATCAAGAAATTACTTCGAATCTTTTTTTTATTGTTCCAGTTATTAGATTGCAATCATACTGGGGCACCACCTTGTAGTATTTTTAGATGACTGTATGAAGCCCAGAATTGTAAGTCAAGTCAAAACCATCTCATCTCAAAGATATATTTCGTTTTTTTTTTGTTTTTTTTTTTTCCTTTGTACTTGTTAGATCATTAGACTGCGGTAATGCTGGGGCATGGCTTTGAAGAATTTTTAGTCGCATGTATTGACTCCCAGAATTTTTGTTAGGTGATTTTCAACCAGCTCATGAAGTTAAACCTAGAAAGTCTCTCCACATGCTAGAAATAACAGCCAAATCTCTTGAATTTTTAAATAATTTCTCATAAACAAAAATAAAACAAAAGCAAAATTTTGTGAGAGGTATGATATAAGGGGGTAAGTGGAGAGATTTTTATCATTTTAATGCAACTTGAATGCATTTCAAAATGTGGAATACAATAAAATAATGAAAAGTGGACAACTATTTTGTCCCAGAAAAATACTTCAACATTTGGCAGAGGTTTGATCAAGCTCACCATTTAATTAGTCATATTGTCTCATTTATTATTATTTCTCTTATTTTTTGATATTTTCAGAATATTTTTGTGAATTTGTGTTAATCTTTGTGGTTTTCAAACCTGTTTACATTTATTTAAAAAAAAAATTTAATGTATCATACAGATGTAATTTTTAACTCTGAATCCGAATTTGTTATTCATTTATTCTAGAAAAGTTTTTCAAAAATGTTACAGGTGTTCAAAGTTTGATAATTTCCAGAATTTTCAGCCAATCAGAAAACAGCACGTTCTCTGCCTCTTTCCCTTATTTTGATCAATCTCTGTCTTGTGGCTAATGAAAATATTACCCCCTTTTTTTTTTCCGCAGAGGTCTAGACCCAGAGAGGAATAGCAATGTCTTCAAGAAAGTATTTAAGTGAATACCAGAGACACCAACTCAAGGAAAAGCAATCTAACGAAATTTCTAAACGTCAAAATCTATCAAACTATTTTACAATGTCAAGTAACAGTTTTTCATCACTTGCAACTGAAACAAGCTGTGCAAGCACCAGTGAAGTCAATGACAGTATACAAACTACGAGTGCTCTGTTTGACAATAATCAACCAACTGTTGACACTTTTGGGTACAGATGATGATCACAGTGGTCAAAAAAACTTCAAGAAAAGAGAGAGCAGAAACAGGAAACAGAAAGCAAATTTAGTGATCTCGAAGAATACAGTGACCTGGCAAACTGGCCCGTAACAATTGATAATGGTTTTATACAAAACTGTTTAATGCAAGACATCAGTTTTTCTCAAAATAAAAAAAAAAAACAGATAATTTTTATACTGAATCCAACAAGATTTACAAAGAGTGAAACCGAAGTTTGTCAAACAAGTACTTTAAAAAAAGATTGGAAAATGGTCAGACTGTGATGAGATCCTGGTTAGTTTACTCAAAGAGCAAAGGCTGTATATACTGTTTCATTTGCAAACTCTTTTCTAAGTGCCAAATATCACTGACAACAGGTGGGTTTTTTGATTGGATGAATATACTCAGAACTTTAGAAAATCATGAAGACAACATGGAACATAAAAGGGTGATGTTGAGCTGGCTAACACGAAGATCAAATAAAAACCCAGTGGATCAGCAACTTGTGGAACATTTGCCATAAAAACATGCAGTACTATTTTGAAGTACTAAAAAGAGTTGTCGTCATTATAAAGTCTTTAAGTGAAAGTGGTTTAACATTTAGAGATCTTGAGGAAAAGTGGTGTTCTCTAAACAATGGAAATATCCTGGGGGCCATTGAGCTTACTGCAGAGTTTGACCCATT
>NC_142937.1:62945662-62955662 GCF_046866305.1 Octopus bimaculoides | reverse complement strand
TTTTAGTGTTCATTGATCCAGTGCATCGGCAACACAGTCAATTTTTTTCTGTTGCCCTGCTGCAACTGTGACGTGTCCACAGTTTACAGTGAGTCCACTATATGGAAATTCTACCAACTCCTTTTCTACATATCAAGCAGGGCTATTTTTCTGAAAGGCATTTGTGGTTTGACTGTTTCCTTGTTTACCATAACTTTGGTCTTTGCTAAGTTATCTCTTTAAGGTCCTTTGATTTGAAGTATTGTTTCCATCCAAGGAATTTCTTCACTAATTTCTACGATGCTATAAGAACACAGTCATAAGCATAGAGAAGCTTCCACGGGCAACTAATCTTAAATTCTTCTGTTTAGCCTGGGGGACTATGACAATTAAGAACTAAACTCTGGTGAACTCCTGCCTGCACACTCCTTTCATTGCTATATTTATTACTAACTCTCACTTTACTGGCAGCCCCTCCGTCCATGGCTTCGATGGCTCTCATCAGCCATTCATCTATCCTTAGCTTCAGCAGTGACCACCAGATGAATGAGTGTGGAACCCTGTTAAAGACTTTCTCCATGCTAACAAATGCCTAGTACACTGGCTTATATTTGACTAAATACTTCTGAAGTTGTCTTATAATGAAGAGAGCAACAGTTGTAATACTCCTCGACACAAAATCAAACAGCATATTATCTAGGCTTACTCTTTTCCTAATTAGTTCAGCCATAACACTCTCTGAAACTTTCCTCACCTGATCCAGTGATATGATATCTATGTAATTACTTGTCTCTTAGCATCTCCTTTACCTTTGTAGCAGATGATCATAATGTTGCTACACCAGTCATAAGATATGAGATCTTCCTGTTCAACCTGATTAACTCTGTGGATTACTAGGCCATATTCCACTCCACCGTCAGTTACCTGAAAGATCTTGACAATAATTCTTGATGGACTAAGGGCTTTAACTCTTTTCATATCATTAATTGTTTTATCTCTCATAGTGTTGTTAACTACGATGGCTGAACTCTCTGTTGGGTTCATGTTAAGAAAAAATCCTTTTCTAAGCTTGCACTATGGTGAGGAACATTTCAGGAGCAAATACATGGTTAACGTAATATATAATATATAATGACAATGATGGTCGTGGTGGGGAGGATATTGATGATGATAATGGTGGTGGTGGTAGTGGTTTTATATATATATTTATATATATATATATATATATATATATATACACACATACACACACACACACACATATATATACATATGGATATATATGTATATATACATGCAAACATACATACATACATAGACACACACATGTGTGTGTGTGTATGTATGTATGTACATACGTATATACATTTGTATATATGATGTAGACTATTTTTCAGTATATGCAACATTGTACACTGATATGCATTTAATATGAATTTTCAGAGTTTAATGCAATGTAATATATTGAGTTCTAATATTTCTAGTTATTTGTCATGCTTAAGTACCATATCATAAACTTGTACACGCACACACACACACACACACACACATGCGCACACACATTCTGATTTCACTTAGGCATTGCTATACTGATAATGAGTTGGCAGAATTCAATATACTTATGATTCTGAGTGAAACATCAGGTGAGAAGCAAGTGTAATACCAATTATACATACATATATTATCTATCTATCTATCTATCTATCTATCTATCTATCTATCTCTCTCTCTCTCTCTCTCTATATATATATATATATATACATACACACACACACGCACACACATATATACATACATATGCATGTGTGTGTGTGTGTGTGTATGTATTTATGTATGTATTCAAAATGAAATACAATCCGTTTTTATTAATCATCAAATATTTTTTTCACTAAAGAAAATAATAAAGATAACTGGAAAAATCTTTAGCTTTAGCTACTGATGCAAATATTTAGTCAAAGTAAAAAAAAATATCTGATGAATCAGTCTTTAATTAATTTAAATTTCATTATGCAAGTATATTTTAATTGTTAGTTTCTTCATTTCTTATATGTAGGAGAAAAGCATATGAAAATTATTTTCTTTATTTTTGCTTTCTGCTTCCTCTCAAAAAAATCTTTACAAGTATATGCCTCAAGATGTGATATTGTTTATGTACTTAATATAAACATGTCTAATGATGGAATTTTTCTGTGACACTCTCTAATTCAAATTTGAACCTTGTTGTTTAAAAGAGAATCTTTTCTGTTATTTCATTTACTTGTTTCAGGCATAGGACTGTATCATGTGTCTTGAAGGATTTAGTTCAGGAATTCTCAACCATTTTTTTTTTGTCTATGGACCCCTTTGATTACTATTTTATTCTGGTGGACCCTGTAGCCATTCAATGTTTAAAAACTAGTTTTATTAAATGTTATTTATTAATGTGTGTAGATTAATTTGTGTAGGTTGAACTATGTAAAACGTTAGAGAAAGAAACCTAGCTGTTTCTTGCAATAAATATCAACACATATGTTTAAAACAAAGCAATTTCAGGGGCCCTTAAAATATTATTGTGGATCCCTAATTTACTATTTTGTAATGTGGCGCCCCCCCCCCCCCCCCAACCAAAAAAAAAAGAAATCTGATGTGGATCTGTAGGGGCCTTTTGGACCCCAGATGGGAACCATTGGTTTAGTCAAAGGAAATGATTTTACTAGGTTTGATTTTGTTTGACTAAATCTTGAAGGGTTTAGTCAAACAAATCAATCCTAGTAAATTCTGTTTTCCTTTTTTTCTTTGAAGTCTAATACTTATTCTATTGGACCCATTTTGCTGAACCACTGAGCTATGGGGATGTAAACAAGCCAACTCTTGTTGTCAAGCAAAGGGCAATCAAGCAATGACACATGGTTGCATGGTAAGAAGTTTACTTCCAAACCATATGGTTCTGAGTTCAGTCCCACTGTGTGACATCTTGGGCAAGTGTCTTCTAAAATAGTCTCGGGCCAATCAAAGCCCTATGAGTGGATTTGGTAGATGGAAACTGAAAGAAGCTTGTCATATATATGTATATATAAGTATATATATCTAAATGTGTGCGTGTTTTGTGTCTGATGTCCCCATGCCATAATAGCTCAGTAAAAATGATTGCTAGCATAAGTGCCAGGCATAAAAAAAAAGTCCTGGGGTCCTTTTCTTTGACTAAAAAACTCTTTGGGGCAGTGCTCCAGCATGACAGCAGCCAAATGACTGAAACAAATAAAAGTGAAAGATAAAAGATATATATATATTCATATAAATAATAACAATAAATGGAGCAAAACGCATATAAATAAAAGTTCCTTTAATTCCTACACATGTTTCAAAATATATATTCACTTTCTTCACTTCATATAAAATATGCAATTAGTTTTTCCTTAAATAGTAAATGTTTAATTTGATGAACTCACTTAGTTCTCTCCCTTCCTCCATTTTTGACTTAGCAATTAGCTCACGATTTTTTAGTTTTTTAGTTTTCTTTACTGTAACATATTTGTCTTTCTCCCACCATTTCAATCATTTAATTTAAACCTTTAGCCTCACGTTTACAACCTCCTCCCTTTATAACTCTATGTAAACAAGCGTTCTTATTCCTAATGCCCATGGAATAATATTATTGATCCCTCTATATCTCTATGTAAACAAGCGTTCTAAGGGTCACTTGGCCATGTAACATCTTAGCTCATAAGTTACCTCATCATTTCGCATTTGTCTTGCTTTTACATGTTGATTCCCTGAAGATGAATAAATGTGGAATTCCAGCAGCTCTACTTCTTTGTAGGAGTGCTCACATATATTTTGAAACATGTGTAAGAATTAAAGGAACTTTTATTTATATGCGTTTTGCTCCATTTATTGTTATTATTCATATCTTCTCAAAATGTATCACTTTAACTTGGTATCTCTACCTATAAAACGACTGTGATATCTTGGTTTTTTGGTGTAATTTTGCTACCTCTGGTAACTATTAACATATTTACATTGTCAAAGGTTTTTTTTAAAACTGAGATAATATTAGTATATACATAAACTAATATATAGTCATATATGTATACATATATGTATGAATATATATGTATATATATATATATATATATATATATATATATATATATATATACATATATATATATATATATATATATATATATATATATATATATATATATATATATATATATATATATATATATATATATATATATATATATGCATATGTATGTATATATATATATATATATGTATACACATATATGCATATATGTATATATATACATGCATATGTGTGTGTGTATGTATATATATATATATATATATATATATATATATATACATACATACATATATGTGTGTGTATATATATATATATATATATATATATATATATATATAAGGTTGAGGAGGGTATTGGATTTAACCAAACCCAGGAGCATACAGGTAATACCGAGTAAGTGCTGTATACCGACTAGTTTGCCCCAGTCGTTGTATGAACAGGATTGGGTATTATAAATCGTGTATTCGCGTGTGTATATGTAAATATATAAAAACAAGAAGATAAAGAGAGCAAAGGTAAGGTTGGAGAAGTATTTTATGGATAGAGTCTTACAGCTGTTTCTGGGAAGTTCCAGTACTTCCCTTCATCGGAGACAGAAAAAATAAAGTAATCTATTATTATATCCATAGGCGGATATTTTTAGTATGAAGTGGTAAAGTGTGTGATGTGCTAAAAAAAGAGAGAATAGTACTTGAAGTGTAGTTTCATTCCAGTGGTAAATATCCGTGTAGAAATCCGTGCAAAGTAATCCTTGTGTGGATAATCCAGAAATTTATGTTGGAGCGAAAGTTGATATAGCATAGATAGCAGAGGTACATATATTCCATATTGCGATGGATTTTTGCTTGTTTACTTGAAGAATGGCCAAGTCAAGTGAAAAGTGAGCGGTAATTAGGTCAAGTCATGAAGACAGAATGCGAAAGGGGATAGAGGAGAGATAGAGGCGGAGGATGGTAGCGATATATTTATGGTCAGTTGGTCTTAACAGGGTAGAGGGGATGAGCATATAGAGTGAAGGAGGAATAGGGGGTGAGGTTAAAAGGTCTAGAGAGTAGGAAGGAATGCGTGTGTGTAGTATATAGGTGGTGGGGGTATGAGTGATAAACCAAAGACAGAGATAAAGGGAAGGGATGGGTGGGAAAGGTAGTTAGTAGTATCATATTTTAGGATGCTGCCAAGCCTATTTATAGACGGTGGAAAGGGATTGAAAGAAGTGACGTAGTCTGTATGCGTAGGTGGTGTTCTTGTGAATTTGAGAATAGAAGAAATAGATTTGGTGGTATATGTGTGGTGAGATGATCGAAAGGAAATAATCCTATTCAAAAGATGGTGAAAGATGGATGTTTTTGCCAGGTTGAATAGGTTGCCTGTGGGGGGTTGTGTGATTATGTTGCGTGATCGTTTGTGCAATTTTGCTTGTGATAGAACCTAAATGTGTGAAAAGAGCGGTGGTTGCAGTTGCTAAAGGCTTCGTTATATCGATTAAGTAGAGTGGGAGAATTGTATTTTAAAATATGGAACGCCTCCGTTAGGCAAAGCTTGCAATTGGAGCGCTGGCCCTGGTATGGAGTTCCAGAATCTAAGATGGACCATTTTAAGGTGTATTGGGTATTTTTTGTTTTTGAGGTGATGAATATGATTGGCTAATGTTGTAGATTTACTGTGTTTGTCGTATCTAAAAGAGTGCATATGGGTTGCGTAGCGATGTTTAAAGTTTATAGTTGCACCAATGTACGTGGCAGTAGAGTTATGTAATAGATTTTTCAATGTGCATTTATATATTACATTGTATCTTACGCAATGTGTTTGAAGCGGACAGATAGTCGCTGGTGCCAAGCTAATCAACATGCTAATAGCTCTAACAAATTATTTAATGTAACCATGGGTTCTTCCGATTCAGCACAGGCCACGGATTTAGTTGGATTGTACATACTCCACCAATTAAAATCACACTTCCCTAACATCCATGGCGGTCTATATAGGGATGACGCTTTACTTATTACCAAGACTACTAACAAATCTTCCATTGAGAGGACAAAAAAGGATCTACACAAATTTTTCTCAGGTACGAATCTATCAATAACATTTGAAAACGCATACAAAACGGCTAACTTCTTAGACGTTTCTCTGAACCTATCTAACTCGCAACACTCCCCCTATCATAAACCCAACTAGTATCTTAAATACCTCAATATTCAATCTAATCATCACAGATCTACTTTCGATAACATAATCATAGGGATCTCTACCCGCTTATCTGATCTATCCTCTTCTGAAGAAATATTTAACAATCACGCTCCATACTACAGCCAAGCACTAGCGGCTAAACAAATAAAATACATCCATAACACCAGACTTAAACAATTTATATCACAAATCGCACCCCAAAGACATAACATCAATCAAAACCACAACCAACCACCCACATATCCAAGCAGACCCCACAATCACACCTATAGCACTAGGGCCAAATCTAAGATGCTTAAATCAGCTAGCCCTACCAATAGTATAGACAACTGCCCTCCACTTAAACATCTTAATTACAACATGCACAGAACCCCCCAAAAAAGCGGTGGCCGCTCCATCCTGTGGTACACCCCCCATTCTCTCTTAACACTAGGAACCTAGCCAAATCTTTCTTTAAAATACTAGATTCTAACTTCCCACTTCAACACAAATACCATTCTATATTCAACAGATCCACTTTAAAATTATCGTATTCTACCACTCCTAACTTTGAATCTATTATAGCAGCTTCTAACAAACATAAACTCTCGCTCTATTACCAAAACCTAAGCAACCGTAACTATGCTAGCACCAGCACCCGACCCACACATACACCCAACACGGACATCAATATACGCTCTTCTAACACTAACGCTCGTACACTGGAACAAAACCACAATGGATCCCAACCCATTAATATTCTAGACAATAACAATACCAATAATAACACTGATAGGACTAATAGCCATAACAATAATTCCACTGATTTAGATTCCTACACATCCCCTAAAAACATATCCTCCAATAATAATAACTCAACCACAAGCATACGCAACCCTCTAGCCTCCTACACTTGTAACTGTCGCTCCGGGACTATCTGTCCGCTTCAAACACATTGCGTAAGATACAACGTAATATATAAATGCACCGTGAAAAATCTATTACATAACTCTACTGCCACGTACATTGGTGCAGCTATAAACTTTAAACATCGCTACGCAACCCATATGCACTCTTTTAGATATGACAAACAGTAAATCTACAACACTAGCCAATCATATTCATCACCTCAAAAACAAAAAATACCCAATACACCTTAAAATGGTCCATCTTAGATTCTGGAACTCCATACCAGGGCCAGCGCTCCAATTGCAAGCTTTGCCTAACGGAGGCGTTCCATATTTTAAAATACAATTCTCCCACTCAACTTAATCGATATAACGAAGCCTTTAGCAACTGCAACCACCGCTCTTTTCACACATTTAGGTTCTATCACAAGCAAAATTGCACAAACGATCACGCAACATAATCACACAACCCCCCACAGGCAACCTATTCAACCTGGCAAAAACATCCATCTTTCACCATCTTTTGAATAGGATTATTTCCTTTCGATCATCTCACCACACATATACCACCAAATCTATTTCTTCTATTCTCAAATTCACAAGAACACCACCTACGCATACAGACTACGTCACTTCTTTCAATCCCTTTCCACCGTCTATAAATAGGCTTGGCAGCATCCTAAAATATGATACTACTAACTACCTTTCCCAACCATCCCTTCCCTTTATCTCTGTCCTTGGTTTATCATTCATACCCCCACCACCTATATACTACACACACGCATTCCTTCCTACTCACAAGACCTTTTAACCCCATCCCCTATTCCTCCTTCACTCTATATGCTCATCCCCTCTACCCTGTTAAGACCAACTGACCATAAATATATCGCTACCATCCTCAGCCTCTATCTCTCCTCTATCCCCTTTCACATTCTGTCTTCATGACTTGACCTAATTACCGCTCACTTTTCACTTGACTTGGCCATTCTTCAAGTAAACAAGCAAAAATCCATCGCAATATGGAATATATGTACCTCTGCTATCTATGCTATATCAACTTTCGCTCCAACATAAATTTCTGGATTATCCACACAAGGATTACTTTGCACGGATTTCTACACGGATATTTACCACTGGAATGAAACTACACTTCAAGTACTATTCTCTCTTTTTTCAGCACATCACACATTTTACCACTTCATACTAAAAATATCCGCCTATGGATATAATAATAGATTACTTTATTTTTTCTGTCTCCGATGAAGGGAAGTACTGGAACTTCCCAGAAACAGCTGTAAGACTCTATCCATAAAATACTTCTCCAACCTTACCTTTGCTCTCTTTATCTTTTTGTTTTTTATATATTTACACACACACACACACACACACACACACACACACACACACACAGATATATATATATATATATATATATATATATATATATATATATATATATACACACTTATATGGAGGCGCAATAGCCCAGTGGTTAGGGCAGAGGACTTGCGGTTGTAGGATTGCAGTTTTGATTCCCAGACCGGGCATTGTGAGTGTTTATTAAGTGAAAGCTCCATGAGGCTCCGGCAAGAGGTGGTGGCGAACCCTGCTATACTCTTTCACCACAACTTTCTCTCACTCTTACTTCTTGTTTCTGTTATGCCTGTAATTCAAAGGGGACAGCTTTGTCACACACTGTGTCATGCTGAATCTCCCCGAGAACTACGTTAAGGGTACACGTGTCTAAGGAGTGCTCAGACAGTTGCATGTTACTTTCATGAGCACGTTAAATTATGATTGGATCAACTGGAACCTTCATCATCTTAACCAATGGAGTACCATGTATATATACATATTTATATATATATATATATATATATATATATATATATATATATATATATATAGATAGATAGATAGATAATTAAAACATAGGGTAAAAAATCATATATTAATTAATATCTATTTATTACCAGGAAGCTAGCACATTTAAAGAATTAGAGAGATTCAGAAATAATATCTGAGATCTTAGGGAATTAAAGTATATTTTTATATATAACGTTGACCACTAAAGTGGACATTTAATGTGCTAGAAATAGACCACATGTGTCTGCTAAAACCTAAATTGTTCTCAAAACAAAATTCAGCGTAATACCAAAACATATGCGGGCAAGGCAGTGAAAATTACGCTGAAGCGAAACAGACATTTGGTAAGAGTGTTGATTTTGAAACTAGTTCGTGTTTAATAATGTTTTATTTCTGTAATTTTCACTGTCTTACCAGCATACGTTTTGGTATTCCGCTGAATTTCGTTTTGAGAACAATTTAGGTCTTAGCAGACACATGTGGTCTATTTCTAGCACATTAAATGTCCACTCTAGTGGTCAACATCCCTTGTTACAATTACGTATATATATATATGGAGCGAACACGTTACAATGAAGTAGAGAAATTTGAAAAGACAACACGAAACCGGTTATTTCTGAAAATACAATGTTTATATACCAAAAAGATTTTATAACATTTTTCTGACATAATTTAAATATATACTTTAACCATGTAACACAAGCCTTCTGTAGTTTTTTCACTCTTATTATCTTATATATATATATATATATATATATATATATATATACATAATTGTAACAAAGGATTGGCTATAAGCCTCTCCACTTGCTAGAAGTAGAGATTTTAAGGTGGTATTAGCGTCTTTTGGCATCTATTTCTGGTGCATGGAGAGGCTTATAGCCAATCCCTTGTTATAATTATGTATATAATTATTATAGCATTTGTAAAATTCACCTACAAGGTTTATATTTTCATGCTGATCCCTTGGTAAAATCATTAATGATTTTTACCCATTATTATAATATAT
>NC_142937.1:62935662-62940662 GCF_046866305.1 Octopus bimaculoides | reverse complement strand
TAAATATATGCTTATATATACATAACAAGCTTCTTTCAGTTTCCAGCTACCAAATCCACTCACAAAGCTTTGGCTAGCCCGAGGCTATAGTAGAAGACACTTGCCTAAGGTGTCTTCTACTATTGTCATGCAGTGGGACTAAATCCAAAACCATGTGGTTGGGAAGCAAGTTTCTTACTACACAGCCATGCCTACAACTATTCATTTTTGTTAAGTCTTCCATGTTCTTGTGGCTATTCAGCTTTGAGGCGATTTTTACTATGATTTTTACTACGGGGTGATTTTTACTAGGCAGGATTTTTCTCTTGCATCATTAACCTCATGTCCTTTGTTTAAGCACCTTTGACTGGGCTCTTTGACCTTCAAGGGTCATTTGGACTTGCAAATCCATTTAGACACCACTGGCCATAGGCCTTGCTTTGTTCACTCACCCACATGTGATACATAAATGATTATGGCCATGAATTTACATTGTTTTCAGTGTCTTTTGTCATCATCATTCTTGTATTTCTTCGACCCATGTACTGGGGCATAAATGTAGAGTTCATGGCATGTCTGTTAACTTCAGCCGGTGTTTTGGCTGAATCTTCAGTTTTCAAAAAACAGCATTTAGTGTTATAACTTTTGCTTTTTTTCAATCAAAAAGATTTTTCCCAATATATCCTCAAGAGTTTCTTGTACTTAGTCAGCATGAGCGGAGATCTACTCCATTTCTGAATCTTTACAAGTATAGTTTCTGTATTGTTTTGTATTCCTGCAGGATGATAAGGTCTTATAATGTCTATGGGGAAACAATGCAGCCACAAATCACAGGAAGTCATCACTACACTGATTACTTTCCCATATTGTTCAATGAAGGAGTGACTAAACAAGAAGTCGATATCATCATCGATGTTCCTGATGGTGATTCTTGTGTTTCCTCTTTCACAAATACTGCAGAACTGGCTTTTGAATTGGTATATCGTTTATCAGGTCATCCCATAAGTTCTGTCCGAATTTTGAATGAAGCAAACAAGTGATCAAATGTTACATTTAATAGAAATTTAATCATCAATGTACTTTCCCTGATTATCTATGACTTCCTTCCATCTATTTACAAGCTTTTTAATCCCATCAATGTAAAACGTTTTTGGTTTCCAAGCGAAGAACTCTGAAATGTCAGTTTCGACCTCCTCCTGACTTGCGAAAGTTATGTTCCCCAAATGTTTCTGTAAACTATGAAACAAATGGTAGTCTGAAGGAGCAAGGTTGGGAGAATAAGGTGGATGAGGAATTTTTTCCCAACCAAGATCTTCGATCTTCTGTGATGTGATCTTTGCAGTGCAGGGTCGCGCATTGTCCTGATGAAACATCACTCCTTTTCGATTCACTAAAGTGGGTCTTTTTTTCTTCAAAGCTTGGTTCAAATGCTCTAATTGATGACAGTAGACTTGAGCATCGATTGTTGCATTAGGTGGTAACAATTCAAAGTGAATTGCACCTTTGCAATCCCACCAGATAGAGAGAAGAACCTTTTTTCCATGAAATTCCCTTCTCGGTTGTGGTTGAGCTTTTTCTTTTTAACCAAGCCACTGTTTATGACGTTTCACATTTCAATAGAAGATCCATTTTTCATCACCAGTCACAAGTCGATCCAAAAAGGATGAAATGAGTTCATGAGAATGGAGAGAAAAGCAGATGTCAACTCAGGATTTGTGGTTGCTTTCGGACAATTCACGAGGCACCCATTTTACAAGTTTAGGAACCTTTCCAAGTTGTTGAAAATGATGATGAACAGTTGTATGGTTTGAACTAAGCTTTTTCACCAATTCTTCAACTGATAATGAAGGATTTTCTTCAAATAATGCCTCAAGGAGCTTATCATCAAACTCAACTGGACATTCTGTTCGATCTTTATCTTCAAGGCTGAAATCTCCACTTCTAAATTTTGCAAACCATCTTCTGCAAGTTCTTTCATTCAAGCATTCTTTCCCATAAACTGAGTGTTTGTTTTGATTCGCTTCGGCTGCAGAGTTTCCTTTTTTTGAACTCATAAAGCATTATGTACCTCAAATGCTCTTTGGATACTTCCATGTTAGAAAGGGTTTTAATCGAAGAAATTTTAATTCTATTATTCTGTAAAATAATATTTAATTAGCTTAAATGTACACGAATGCATAAAAATAATTTTAAATTCCATTAGACATTATAAAATACTATTAAATTTCATTCAATTTTAAAAAAGGTAAAATTGGACAGAACTTATGGGACGACCTGATATAATTTTGGCTTGCACTTTCATGGAATCTAATAACATGCAAATCACATACAAAAGCTCCCTCTAAGTAGGGCATCAGTCCATGAAAAGGTTAACCCCAGCTGCTGGCATTCATTTGTAGGTGTGTGGATTAGGGCAATGTGAAATCAAATGCTTTGCTTAAGAATGCAATTCATAGCTTGGTCATGTAATGAAATGCACTTCCTTACAAATGCAGGCCTCACACCCTAACAATTAAGTTTAATTAACAATATGAAACAGATTGATATAATGAGTTAATACAATCTAACTATACAACCTTGACTATTAATGTAACAGAATCATTGGTAATACATGATTTAGACTATTCTACAGTCACATAGAGGGAATTCCATATTGTGATGTTTCTATTTTACTTTGCTATGTCAGTGTGAAGTTGGTTAAGTCATTTCCATTTGTTCCATGCTGATTTGAAGCCCTTTAACAAATTTTCTGCTTGTTCCATCTTCATATCTGCTATTGGCGGAATGTGCACAAGATTATATTTAATCTTGAAAACCAAAGCTTTCTTTGTATTAAGCCAATTCTCTTGAGAAAGAAAATAGACTGACCATAATTTAGAAACAACACTGTTTTATTAATGGCCAGGGTTGTATGGTTGAATTCCATTACTACATTATATCAGTCTATTTCTTGTCGTTAATTAAATGTAATTGTTCATGTATTGGGTCTATGAGCATCTGATTATGGGACCAAGCTATGTATTGTATCCTTGAGCAAGTCACTTGATTTCCCATTGCTCTAATCCACTCATTTAAAAAATGAATGCCAGTAGCTAAGGTTAACCTTGCCATGGACTGATGTCCTATTTAGAAGGAGCTTTCATATGTGATTTGCTCATTATTAGATTCCATGAAAATGCAAGCCAAAATTAAACATGACACACCCGTTCAAAATCCAGTATACACTTTATTGTATTTTGTTATGCACTTGATTCTTCGGTTTGTGGAAAAATTGTCTTGCATGAAACTAGCTCATGATGCAAAAAAAAAAAAAAAGGTTGGGGGCAGCTACTTTAGGAAACAGTTACCCGTAAAAATAAACCTTTATCCATATGATTACATCTATCTTTGTAGGCACATCTACTTTTGTAAGTATACCTACCTCGGGAATGCATCTATACTATCAACTCACTTTTGCAAGTACATCTGTTCTTGTGAATGAATTTCCCCTTGACAGAAAATTAACTTTGGAAAGTATGTTTAACTTTGTGAGAACATCTACCATTGTAGGCATCGCTGCCTTTCTTCATATGTATACCATTCCCAATACTTTTATTCTCTAAATTCCAAGTCTATAGACCTGCAGGCACAAGTAGTTTTATTTAGTTCCATGATACTTTTATTGTCTTTCTTCAACATTGCTGGGAGCTTTCGGCTTTCTTCCATGATAATCTTTGTATCTTGCCATTACTTTGTAGCACTAACAGGTAGCATTAAAGGTGAAGTTCACTGAAGAGGTGAGAATAAGCACAGTTTTAACAGTAAAGAAGTGTTAATATATGATAACAGGTATAAACAATAAAGAGGAAGTGTCAACTGTTGGGAGGTGGTTTATCACAGATAAAAGATGGTGTTAACAGGTGAGAAGTAATTAACTGGTGTGATCTGATATTTATAGATAGGATGTGAACAAGTAAGAGATAGTGTTAACTGGTAGGTGGTAACCCTAGCAAGAGGAGCGATGTGCTGTTAACTGTTAATATGTAGCAATAAAATGTAGGAAGTAATGTTAACAAGTGTGAAGGGGTGGTATGTGCCAATAACAGGTAGGAGATTGTATCAACAAGAGCGAGTGGGTGCTATATGGCAATAACTGGTATGTGGTAGTGTTAGCAAGTGTAAGGTTGTGGTATATGGCAATAAAAAGCAGGAGATTGTAATAATAAGAGTGGGGACATGGTATGTGGCAATAAAAGGCAGAGATTTTGTAAGTAAAAGTGAGGTGAGAGTGTGATATGGCAATAACAGGTACGTTGTATTAATGAGAGTGGTGGGGAGTTAGCAGAGAGCAAACGATGTTTATTGATCACAGTTAGTTTCAGCAGGTAGGAAATGGTGTTAACAAGAGGAAATTGATGTTAACACAAAGAAGTTGTTAACAGGTGGAAAAATGGTGTTGAAAGCAGGAAAGTGTTGTTTACAAATAAGATGTGTTTTCTAACAAATAAATAGAAAAAAGAAATGAATTTGTTTACGTCACCCCTCACCTCTTTAGTATATGACGTGTTCTTAACATGAAGAACGCTTGTCTTAACTATTAGGACATCACACAGCAGAAAGGATTAGGAGGAAATTTCTAGATGACAAAATAGATGTGAAGAAACTTCTTTAGATTACCAAGAATAAAAACTGAAGTCCTTCCTCCACTAAAATACACAATAAAAGCCATATATACCCTCTTTGGTGTAATCTAGATATTTAATCTCATTTCTATACAATTTTCTGAAAAGTATAAATTTTTGGCATTAAAATGAAAGCCTTTCTAGTTAATTGGATTGAGTTTGAATTAGTTTTTTTTTTTTTTGTTCTTGTTCAAAATTACTCAGTTTCTATCTTGCTCTCTCTCTCTCTCTCTCTCTCTCTCTTCGCTCTCTCTCTCTCTCTCTCTCTCTCTCTTCTCTCTCTCTCTCTCTCTCTCTCTCTCTCTCTCTCTCTCTCTCTCTCTCTCTATTTATCTATCTACCTAACACACATGCACACAC
>NC_142937.1:62920662-62925662 GCF_046866305.1 Octopus bimaculoides | reverse complement strand
AAATTACCAAGTGATTAAAATCTCACATTTTTCAAGTCTGAATGATACTGAATTAGTGATAGTGAGCCTATACATACATACATGCATACATACATACACACATACATACATACATACATACATACACACACACACACACATACATACATACATACATACATACACACACGCATACATACATACATACATGTTGTTGTTGGCACTCCATCACTTACGACGTCAAGGGTTCCAGTTGATCCGACCAACAGAACAGCCTGCTCGTGAAATTAACGTGCAAGTGGCTGAGCACTCCACAGATACGTGTACCCTTAACGTAGTTCTCAGGGATATTCAGCGTGACACAGTGTGACAAGGCTGGCCCTTTGAATTACAGGCACAACAAAAACAGGAAGTAAGAGTGAGAGAAAGTTGTGGTGAAAGAGTACAGCAGGGTTCACCACCATCTCCTGCCGGAGCCTCGTGGAGCTTTAGGTGTTTTCGCTCAATAAACACTCACAACGCCTGGTTTGGGAATCGAAACCGCGATCCTATGACCGCGAGTCCGCTGCCCTAACCACTGGGCCATTGCGCCTCCACTGCATGCATACATACATACATACAAATCTGCATGTATACATACATACTGCCTAAACACTACCTAACACACTGCTTAAATACCAATCTTGAGAAATTAGACTTCTCAAAACCAGTGGTTAGGAAGCAAGCTTCTTACTACACAGCCATGCCTGCCCATTAAAGCTGATGTCGGTGGGATTTGAACTCACAGCACAGAGTCAGGACAAATATGCAAAGTATTCAAGTCAATGCTCTGATGACTCTGCCAATTCAGCATGGCCACAGTCAAATGACTTAAACAAGTAAAAGAATAAAAGAATCTATCTATCTATCTATCTATCTATCTATCTATCTATCTATCTATCTATCTATCTGTCTATCTATCTATCTATCTATCTATCTATCTATCTATCTATCTATCTATCTATCTGTTTATCTCTCTCTCTATCTATCTATTTATCTATCTCCCTATATACGCATATATATACATATATACTACATATGTGGGGAAATTCTGTCTGTGGGTGTGTTTATGGAGTTGTTAGCTAACTCCTCCTACATCGTTTTATCAATTTTGATGAAACTTGACTCGTGAGTAGAACTCATGTCTGGAAACTTCGTGGCATACTCAGATTGTTGAAAAAAAAAATCGATGATAGGGCCCCTGGAAGGGATCCTTATATATATAGCCAAGGGAAATAACCCATACATTTTCGGGAATTATTTGGTACAAATGAAATTGAGTATGCTTATTTCTTAGTAGTTGAACTGAAACAGATATTTTCGCAATTTATCCAGTACAACACTTAAACAATTAAATAGTATTTTCCTAAACAATAGATCCACTTATTTCGATTAGTAACTTATTCACGAATATACCAACACTAGCGCCCCTCAGGGTAATACTCTGTGGGAACACACAAAAGCCCTTTTCAGAGTTATTTACTTTGAATTGTTATTTCATATCTGATTAGCCTGTTATTACATAACATGCTTCCCAACTTTAGTAAACATACCTTATTAGTATTTCCTCTGAAGTTCTATATACTCTTGGAACACATTAAAACCTTTTACGGGGTTACTTTATTTGAATCCTTACAATCGGGTAATTAATTTCATGTTATTACATAACTGACTTCAGAATTTGGGTATTCATAACTTATTCGGAATTCCTAAAAACAAGATCCTGTGTAAGACAGTTCGGTATTCTTTGTAAAAGCAGAAAAACCGTTTTAAGGACTATGTACTTTGTATTGTTGTTATTGGATTAGCGAAACAATTATGAGAATGGAACCAAGGGATAAGCCCCACTTTCCCGGGAATTACTAGGTACATCAGCTAGTATATATATATATATACGTATGCATGTATGTATGTATCTATATATATGTATATATTTGTATGTATATATATATATATATATATATATATATATATATATATATATATATATATATTGCAATGCTGAAAATTTTTGTTGACATTATGACTTCATTCAACACTTTAAAAGACCTCTGGAATAATTAAAATGTCCCTTGCTTGTGTAAACAACTAATGGTTATCAGCTAAAAGAGAATCTGGCAGTAAAATTCTGTGTCAAACAACTCTTCATCAAACTTATACTGACATGGAAGAGTGGATACTAAATGAACAAATGCACATACACACAGAGTTGTGCATGCATATGCACACACACATACGCGCACGTGCACACACACACACACACACACACACACACACACCTGCCTACTCTATCTGTGGCTTAATACGGCTACCTGTGAAAGGATCTTCACAATTGTTCAAGCATGTGACAGGCAACTGTTGGCACTTGGCCCATTTTGAAAAACCAACACTTCCATGCGGAATATGAAGATCTCTTGACATGAAGCCACTGATAGCCTTTTTAACCCACAAATTAAGAATATTTATCCACCAAAGCAGTGTTGAGTCACTCTCCCTTTGCTCTGAGTTTTGCCTATAAGTGCACAAAATAAAATATGTCATTAAATTCTACTATGACGTTGTTTACTCTTATATCATTAAATGACGTCATTATTTTTCCCTTTTAACTGGATACTTTCATTATGATATATGAAATATCTGCAGTGCTTGAGATACAATATGTAGTTTTAAAACAGCTTCTTGCCATGGCCTATGCCTTCTCAGTACTAGTTTTAATACATTTATTATAGCTATATGATTACACAGTCCACTTTGAGATTACACCATTATGGATTTATATATATATATATACATATATATATATATATATGTATATATATATATATATATATATATATATATATATATATATATATATATATGTATGTATGTATATATATATGTATATGTATATATATATATATATATATATATATATATATATATATATATATATGTATGTATGTATGTATATATATATGCATATGTATATGTGTATATATATATATATATATATATATATATATATATATATATATATATATATATATATATATATATATATATATATATATATATATATGGGAGAATGTACGAAAAAAACAACAACAACAGACGAGGACAGGTGGTGTAAACGACAAAAGGATGTATTAGTTTGATGCTCGGGAATAGAGAAAGTCTTTAACGTTTCGAGCTACACTCTTCAACAGAAAGAATACGGAGAAAAACACGGAGAAAAAAAATTGAATGGTCTTTGGTCAACGATCTATCATGAACGGTCCACTTTCCATGCTAGCATGGGTTGGACGATTTGACTGAGGAATGGTGAACCAGATGGCTACACCAGGCTCCAATCTGATTTGGGAGAGTTTCTACAGCTGGATTCCCTTATATATATATATATATATATATATATATATATATATATATATATATATATATATATATATATATATATATATTTATATAAAGGGCATTATTACAGAAAAATAATAACGCCACACAGTGGACTTCTCAAAATAACCACATTTAGTACCTAATGCGAGGAAAAACAACCAACAGAAGACGACCAACTTTCTTTTAAATAAACTTAACTGTGTATCGGCCGATTTCGCAATTACTAAAATGAATCTAGATTTCGTTCATCAGCACAGTATTGTCCCAAAAATATATATAAATAAACAGAATTCTCACCTCACCAAAAACGAACACACTACGTATCCGACAGAGTAAAGGGAATGAAGTTTATCTGTATATATCTTCATCAAAGAAGCGGTAATATTTCCGGATTGCTTCTGGGTACCCATGTGGAGACAGGAATAAAAATTCAACATTGAATATATTCCGTGTATATATTTGATAAATAAATTCAAAAAGGGATAAAACTCTTTTACAAGAATTATTATCAAGAAGCCAGTGTGTAAAAAAATTCATAAGGGAAATTTCTATTCCCAAGAATATAATTATTCGTTTGTATTTATATAAAGGGCATTATTACAGAAAAATAATAACGCCACACAGTGGACTTCTCAAAATAACCACATTTAGTACCTAATGCGAGGAAAAACAACCAACAGAAGACGACCAACTTTCTTTTAAAAAAACTTAACTGTGTATCGGCCGATTTCGCGATTACTAGAATGAATCTAGATATATATATATATATATATATATATATATATATATATATATATATATATATATATATATATATATATATATATATATATATATATATATATATATATATATATATATATATATAGATATGCAGGGCAGGGAATCGTCAATTAGTAATAAAATTAATAATTAACAATTTTGCCGGGTAGCTCAGTATGAAAAAACCTTTTCGGTAAAAATCATTTATAATCATAAATATATAGGGATTGACAGTAACCTGCTTCTCCAACATACTGAGAATTCAGAAATAGTGTGTGTATCAAAAATATCGCTATCAATCTAGAGTAATAATTTGTAGTTTTGAAATCAGTAGTTCTTTGACTGCTATTTCTGAATTCTCAGTATGTTGGAGAAGCAGGTTACTGTCAATCCCTATATATTTATGAGTATATATATATATATATATATATATATATATATATATATATACATATATATATATCAATGTTGATGTGTAGATATGTAGATATAAATGTGTATGTGTTTCTATGCTTATATACATGTTTGTCTATATTTGTCTATGTTGTTGATACTGTTGCTGTATAACCCCAGGTCAGCCTTGCTTGAGAAGAATTTCAGTTATGAACCACTAGCCATTTTGGGGAAATTCATGTCCTACTATATTATCTAGAGTGTTATTTTCCTTCAAATATGACACTATAGGCTTGACTTTGTATCTGTCTCTACCAGTGTGAAGAGTAACTCAGTGATTCAATAAATAAAGGTCAAATATATGTCCCACACTGCAATCATATTGGAGATAATATGATCAGCTACAATCCTTGATGGTGGCACCCTGCTCTGGCTATAGTCTAATGATTGAA
>NC_142937.1:62903162-62913162 GCF_046866305.1 Octopus bimaculoides | reverse complement strand
GGCATAGAAGCTGCAACCGTATATAATATTTGAAGACACTACTACATTTGATAGATATAAAGAGTTAAACAATAATTCCTTTGGCAACATATTGCCAAGAAACCCAATAAATATAACAGGAGCAACAATATAGCAAAAATCACATCTGCAACGTTGGCTTTCTTCTTGGGTTCTCAACAGTTATTAACTCTTTGCAAAGCTTGAGTGAGATCCACAATGTATCTCTGCTCTGAAATTTGAAACAATGTTACTGATACAAATACAGACATATTAAATTGCTCTATTACAAAATTCACCCAACTGATAGGCATAACATTCTTGCCCAAAATACTTCAACATCTAATCCACAACCAAGCTATCCCTTTTTCTTGCCTCTTCTATGATTATTACAGTAACCTCTGATCATTGGAGCTGGTTCCTCTTGTTCTTCCTCATGTCACTCATCTCCATTTTGTCACTTAGGTGGCCATCAACCTCTACCCCAAATTTTTCCTATAGGTGTCAACAGCAGTAAACTCACCAGTCTCTGTCTATGAAGAGCATAGGTACAACCCTTTCCTCCAGACCAAACTATACATTAAAAAACAAATGGGAAAATCAAAACCCTCATAAACATTTGCAAGTAAAGTAACCAGAATCATTTCGTTTTATATCAAGAGTACTCAGAGAGCGCAAACCTCCACCCAACATCTTCTTAACGATTATCCAGAGATAATTTTTTTAAATGAGAATATCTGAAATAAACTTGACTGCTCTCACAAATGAGAATACTAAAAATGAACCCAACCACTCTCAAAAATTAAGTAAAAAAAACGAGAAAATAATCCAGAATCCTTGTCTGGTATCGGATAGATCCCAAAATCTAATCAGTTCGTGCCAGTCATGAGGCCAAACATTCCTGAAAGTTTCATCTGAATCCATTCAGTAGTTCTTGAGATATCTTGTCCACGGACTAACAAACAAACAAACACGACTGAAAACAATACTTCTACCTTCGTTAAAGAGGAGGTAATAAGCCAAGAGAAATATTCATAGGAAATATAGCTTAACCTTTACATAGCATTGTCTTCTGTCAACAATACTATTTCTACCTTACTTTCTGTGCACAGATATTCAATACATTTTACCTCAATCACAGCAGCAAGGTTTTCTTCAGCCAACTTATACATAGTGAACAGTAACAGTCTGTGTATGCTGTCATTTACTGAACAGTACTACCTTTCCAGTGTCTTTGAGTCACTTATGACAGAAGTTTTCAGCCATCTTTTCTTATTCAAATGAGTGTTAAATGGAGTAATGCCCTTGCTCCTAATTTGTTTAATCTACATGTAGCACCTATGTTGCACTCAGCATCACAAATTGCAGCTGGTGTTCTTGGATCTTTTCTGTTTGTCTGCCACTTTTCAGTTTCTTCAATTTATGTTCCAATTGATTTCATATATGGTGTTATTATATAGTTTTGCACACTAATCATTGATATGAAATTCATTTTCACCATAAATCAATAAATAAAGAGTTAGAGTTAACAGCTTTTAAAGTTTGCAAGTTTTGGGTAATTTTAGCTAAGCGTTAGCCACAGATGCATTTGTGCCCTTCCATAGTAACAAGCCAAGCTGATACCAAGCTGTTTGCATTGTGCAGTAATTTTTCACTTTTTAAGTGGTGGTTGTGGGATGTGCAAAAAATAATAGGTAAATGGGCTTTAAATCACACACCAACATTTTTTTCATGGTGGTAGTGGTGGTGGTGGGGTGGAGGTTGCATAATCATATGAATTGCCATGTGCAGGATACAAATTCACAAAACTTTTCTGAAAATTCCAAAAAATAAGTTATGAGGGGTTATATGGCATGTGTAAAGCAGAATTCTACCAGTATTTCATTTGATTACAGTTGACAACATATACTGTAATGTGCAAAATGACAGCTTTCAAATCTTGAAAAAGTGAAATATTTTCTGAGATTCAACAATACACCAAATTTTGAAATTTTCACAAACTTTGAAATTTCCACAGTTGCAGCCTAACAGGAAAGATCTGCAACCTCACCTGATAGCAGTGATTCCAACCTTTAAAGACTGAAAGTAACTGCAAGAACCAACGTCTAAATTTCTTCTGGTCTCCATATACAGATGACAACTGTTGAAAATCAATTCTGAACATCTATACACTTCGGGAGTATTTGCAAATACTTTTATTCTAGATGTTGACAGTTAGAACTGAAGAAAAAGAACAAAAAGTCTTGGAGAAATTTTCATGTTAAATAGAAAATCTTTTCTCAAATTCAACTTCAGAGCCACTATGAATTTGAATGTGAACAGATTAATCGTTTCTATCATCTGGAAAGTATTCTAAATGAAGATGTCACTATATCTGATGAAATTTCAAATTATATACACTTTTTATTTGTTGCATTCAGTAAACTGTGCATAAGAGTTCATTGAAACAGAATTAAGACATGTGAAGTGTGTTCTACTACAGTGAATTGCCAAGATCTCAGTCTATTGTGATCTGCCTAACAAGGCACCTGTCCACCAGGTGTTTTCATCTGCTAGCATTAGGAAAATCATCAATGCAAATTGAAAAATATGTTATAATAGTTCTTGAAGATTGTTTCTCTGTTGGTTTGCCAAATAGGTGTTCTCATAGTCCTCTTGTACAGATGTGAAGCTTGAATGCTTTATCAAAAAAGGTCATAAAAGAACTGGAATGTTCCTTTCTATCTATCTATCTATCTATCTATCTATCTATCTATCTATCTATCTATCTATCTATCCATCTATCTATCTATCTATCTGTGTGTCTGTCTGTCTGTGTGTCTGTCTGTCTGTCTGTCTGTCTGTCTGTCTGTCTATCTATCTATCTATCTATCTATCTATGTATATATATATATATATATATATATATATATATATATATATAAATAAAGTTAAGATATACAGCAGTTTGCAATGTTTACCAAAAAGGAAAACTATAATTGTCACTAAATGTGACTAGGGTGACTAGCTCTTATTTCTAGCAATGTAAGTGTTCCTTACTCCCTAGTCACAATTAGTAACTATTATATATATGTGTGTGTGTGTGTATATGTGTATGTATATATATATATATATATATAAGAAATTAAAGAAGGAAAATGTACACACTTTACAGTTTTAATATAATTTTTAATATATCTTGTCTTGTGTTTGTCGACCGGTTTCACTTTCACTGTTCATGACACTAAAATTTATTTAAACATGTATTTTCTTAAGAAGAAATGTCTTGGCCCATTGTGGGCAGGAGAGATAATTGTTCAGTTTTTGGTAGGAGATGGATATATATATATATATATATATATATATATATACACAAAAATTCAAAAACTTGATTAGTGGGGAGAAATATGTACAGTGACGGATATGTAATCATGAATTAAAATATGTAAAGAGATCAAAGTTGGTTATGCGTACATATTCATACGTGTTTGGTATTTTTCAATGAAAAAATTTCTTTATTTAAATGTTCTTGTAAAGAAATTTTATCTTTCCACTGGTAGAAGGAGAAAACTGTGAAATTTGGTTTGATGTTACCTGCACATTTCTTAATGTGTTCACTTAAAGGAATTTGTATTGCAGGAACCGGATCTGCTCTTTATGTAGAGTGGGTCTCTGTCTCAATGCCATACACACCAACACCAATTGTCAATTGGCAGATGGGGAAGGGGGTCAAACACAGACACAAAGACACATGCACATAGATACACACACACACACACACACACACACACACACACACACACACACACATATATATATATATATAGGTAAGTGGTAGGTTTGTCTCGATCCTTCAGGAGTAGTCTGAAGCATCCAAGCAACCAGGGGATGTTTAAATCCGATGACGGGCTTCTTTCAGTTTTGGTTTACCAAATCCACTCACAAGGCTTTGGTCAGCCCAAAGCTATAGTAGAAGACACTTGCCCAAGGTGCCATGCTGTGGGACTGAACCTGGAACTATGTTGTTGGGAAGCAACCTTCTTATCTCACATCCACATTATGTTCAAAGAATTTTTGAATTAGTGATTGAAGATGTATATGTGGGGAAAATTACAAGAAAGAATGCATCCATCCAGTAAAAGCTTTGAGATGGTGATACAAGGATCAACAAAAGACAACATAAAAATGTTAATATTGATGTATTCTAAAGATGGCGAGCTGGCAGAACCATTATTTCATCCAACTCTATAACCTGATTTCAAACACCACCAGGATTGTCTTTGCATTTCATTCTTTTGGGGCAATAAAATGAGTACCAGTTGAGCACTAGGGCTAATGTAATCAACTTACTCTCTCGTCCGAAATTGCTGGCCTTGTGCCAAAATTTGAAATCAATACTGAACCATCCTTGCGCATTGTTGAAGCAACTAAATGTACACACTGAATGGGAAATTCCATGCTGGGAGCAACTTCTTTGAAAGTAACCATAAATTGGGCTTTTAGAAGATGCCAGTAGGTACGACCCCAGGTTGACAGCAAGGTCTCTTAGGTCCTGTTGCACTCTAATTCTCATGCCTGTTTTCTTTTAGGTTAAAATTAGGCATCATACAAACATTTTAGAAGACAAAGAAATTTGATGGAATCGAATTCTCAGTACAGAGAGACGTCCATGGTGATGATGGTGGTGATAACTTCCTTATATTGCTCATGATCCTTTCTCTTCCTACTGCTTGGAGGCAGAAGAGGAGGGGAAGGGGTGGAGAAGGAAAGTGTGGGGGAGGAAGAGGAAATTAGGGATAGGTGGAGGTGGAAGAGGTGGAGGAGTGAGAAGAGGTAGAGGAGGAGGTGGTGGAAGAAGAAGAGGTGGAGGAGGAAGAAAGGAGGGAGGAGAAAGACGTAGGGGAGGAAGAAGGAGAGGGGAGGATGAAGAAGAAAAGGTGAGGAGGAGGAGAAGGTGGAAGAGGAAGGAATAAGAGGTGGAGAAGGAGGGGAGGAAGAAGAGGAGAAAGAGGGGAGGAGGAAGAAGAGGGGAGGAGGAAGAAGAGGGGAGGAGGAAGAAGAGGGGAGGAGGAAGAAGAGGGGAGGATCAAGCCAAAGAGATGGAGAAGGAGAAAGGAGGGTAGGAGGGGGTAGAGGTGAAGGAGGAAGCAGAAGAGGTGGAGAAGAGGAAGAGGTGGAGGAGGGGGCAGAAGAGGTGGAGAGGGGGAAGAGGTGGAGGAGGAGGCAGAAGAGGTGGAGGAGGAGGCAGGTTAGGCAAGAAAGGATGGGAGGAGGCAGAAGTGGGGGAGAGGTGGATGAGGAAAAAGAAGAAGAAGGAGGAGGAGGAGGAGAAGAAGAAGAAGACGAAGAAGAAGAAGATGAAGGAGGAGGAGGAGGAGAAGAAGAAGAAGACGAAGAAGAAGAAGAAGAAGAAGAAGAAGAAGAAGAAGAAGAAGAAGAAGAAGAAGAAGAAGGGGAAGAGGATATATTTTATATATTATTTTATATGGCAATACTTGAAACCAACTGATTTAGAAACAAAACATTAAAAATTTCTATATTTTCATTTCCTGATATAAATTCTTGTTTTAATGATCTCCCTAGCTGAACTTTTAAAATTTCTAGCACTCTTTCTTCACGTTCCCTTCTTATCTGGTCTTACTTTTATCATATCATCTACACTTCTGTCCTCACCTCATAATCTTTACTTTCCTTCTCATGTGAGTCTTTTTTTCTCATCTTTTAACACCTTCATCTGTTTTGTCTCTTCCCTCATTCAATGCTTTATCTTCCTTCTACTTTGTAAACATATATGAAATTTTCTACAATTGAAGCCATAACACTATTCAGAGACAACTCCATCAGACAGTTTCTAATATCCTTGTTGCTATTTGATATCAGATGTGGAGATATCTGATATCTGAACTTTTGACCTTTCTAAACCTGTTGTTCACATTTCAATTCCAGTTGAATGACTTACAGAAAAAACACTCAGCAAATTTAAATTCCCTAGCAGGTAACTTACTCTAAAATCGAACTTAGGTCTTCTACATAAGGTTCACCTTTGAATTGGCCAGGCATTTTACTTTAGATTTGTAATTGTGTTTATCTTCATTTCAATGCCCTTCAGCTGACTACTTTTGGTGCTTAATCAATAGCTCTCCCAACAGAACCAGTGACTGTTAATCACTACAGTTGACTGCGCTATTTGTTAAGTGACACGATACACAGAGAAGAACTGATACCCACATGGCAAACAGAGCCAGTATCATCAGCAGCAAAACAATAGATGATTTATTGCATACCTAGTTACATACATCACTGTGCAGAGCAAGTACATCTTTTACAAATACATGTCTTCTTATATGCTTCAACTGCTTTCTCAAACTATATTCAATGAATTCTTACAGATGCAGGGGAATGTCTGGGAAGATCTAGAAGACTATTATGGCTTTAGGGAATAATTGCAAAATCGTCATTTACAATTTATTTCGATTTTTTTTTTTTGACTTTCACATTCTTAATTTCTTTTCTTTTTTTTTTTTACATTGAAGAATATTTCACTATTTAACAAAACTAATAGGATTTAGGACTTTATTTCTGTACTTAATTCTTTCTCACACTTCAGCTTCTTTTTTTTTTTTCACACACTCAATGAATCTTTTTTTTTTTTATATGTAAGAACAACTATTTTTTAATGCTTCCTCTACCTGCACACTGAAAGAAATTTAAGCAAGCAAATATAACAATTTATTTATTATTTAAGGATCCAAAGTTTGGTATTAGTCCACTATAAATACAATGTAAGTGCAAGTGAGTTTTTATCCTAACTGCAAAAGAGAAAAGCTCTAAAATAGAAAGAATAGAGATAAACACACCATAATTAATATTTATTTAATGATGACAAGAATTTTTGATTATCAAAGTACGAGAATCTGTTGATGCTCGTGATAATGTGAACACCAGACATCATGTAACTATGATCTTCTATTTGAACAATAATCTTAATTAAACACACAAGAAATATATCAATTCAAATTACATTTATTTTAACATAGGTTAAAGCTTATTTTGTTTCATTTATATATGTATTTCTTTTTTATTCTATTCATTTTATATGGCAAACTTTTCTGTCATTTTAGTGGATAGAAATTCTGAGCTTACTTGACAGTTTCTCTTCCCATACTGTCTATAATATGAAAACAGACAAGTTATATTTCTTCAGATGTATTTTCATCAATTTCTTTTTTGACCATAGAGCTCTCCTAAAAGATAGTCATCTATTTTTGTTATATCTATTTATTTTGCCAAAGTTTCATGACTACCAGACATATTTTTATTCAACCAAAAATATATAAAATTGGAAAATGGAATTTATTATTGAATTCCAATAAAAATCACTTTGGATCACTGAGAAAATACTGGATATTGTAAAATAAGACACACACACATATATACACACACACAAAAAAAAAAAATCGTTACAAACATAAGAAGAAAGAATTGTTAAGAGTTCTCAACTTGAATCATAGCTATAATGCTTTGGTTGATAGTCATTTTATGTTGCATAAAACAGAAGGCAGAACTAACTACTAACTTTGACGGCTATAGTACTTCTCTGATTGCTATCCAAGCATGACTATTTCTGCTTGACTACTATGATCTAACAGTAATACAGTTTTAGTGATGATATTTTCAGTATTTTCTGTATCCATTCCAAGGGTGTCATTATGGTGGAACATTAATTGAAAGCAATCTTTAAATATTGGTCAGTAAAAAAAAAGAAATAAAAAATAAAAAAATAAAATAATATTGAACATTTTTATTTTCTTTATTTTTATTTCACCTATAATTTTATTTCATTTTAGTATAGCACAGACAAGATAGTATTCAGAGAGTAGTTTTTAAATAATTTTATATTTTTCGAACTTCTAACCATTATAAGATGAAGTTAAAATAGTATTTTGTAAGTCAGTAGACTGATGCAAGCAAATTAAAGTATCTTGCACCAAACATAAGGTATTAGGCATGAGTCTGGAATCTTTAATCATTCAACCTAGATTTTGGCTGTGGTTATTATAGGAAATAAAGCCTAGACACCTCTCAAAAACCTTGATCTATATATATATTCTTTTATTCTTTTAGTTGTTTCAGTCATTTGACTGCGGCCATGCTGGAGTACCACCTTTTAGTCGCATAAATCGACCACAGGACTTATTCTTTGTAAGCCTAATACTTATTCTATTGATCACTTTTACTGAACTGCTAAGTTACGGGAACTTAAACACATCAACATTGGTTGTCAAGCAACAGTTGGGTGGGTGGGGAGAACAAACACAGACACTCAAAATATATACACATATACAACAGGCTTCTTTCAGTTTCCATCTACCAAGTCCACTCACAAGGCTTTGGTAGGCCCAAGGCTATAGTAGAAGATACTTGCCCAAGGTGCCATGCAGGGGCTCTGAACCTGGAACGATGTGGTTGGGAAGTGAGCTACTTACCACACAGCCACACCTGCACCTAAAACACTATTATATATATATATATACATATATATATATATATATAGATGAATTGACCCCCAAAACTTATTTTATAAAGCCTGATACTTATTTTGTCGGTCTCTTTTGCCAAACCACTAAGTTACAGGGGACATAAACACACCAACACAAGTTGTCAAGTGATGGTGCTGGAGGTGGGGGGGGACAAACGGAGACACAAACACAGACACATATATGTGTGTGTGTGTGTTTTGTGTCTGTGCTTGTCCCCCCACCCCCAGCATGGTCTCAGTCCAATGACTGAAACAAGTAAAAGATAAAAGATAAAAGATATTTGTATACATAGGTGCAGGTGTAGCTATGTGGTAAGAAGCTTGTTTCTCAACAACATGATTCTGGGTGTAGTCCCACTGCATGGCACCTTGGGCAAGTGTCTTCTACTCTAGTCTTGGGCCGACCAAAGCCTTGTGAGTGGATTTGGTAGACGGAAACTGAAAGAAGCCTGTGGCATATATATATGTATATGCATATGTTTGTGTGTCTGTGTTTGTCCCCACACCATCGCATGACAACTGATGCTGGTGTGTTTACTTCCCCATAAGTTAGTGGTTCAGCAAAAGAGACTGATAGAATAAGTACTAGGTTTACAAAGAATTAGTCCTGGTGTTGATTTGTTCGACTAAAGATGGTGCTCCAGCATGGCCAAATTCAAATGAATGAAGCTAGTAAAAGAATAAAAAGATAAATGCATGTATCTATCTTTCTATTTATCTGTTTATCTATTTATATATCTATTTGTCTTTCTATCTATATGTGTGTGTGTGTGTGCGTGTGTGTATATATAATGTGGACAAGGCTGCGTAGCATTCGATTATAAATATATAAAAAATACACATTAAGTACAAGATATTCTGTACTTAGTGTATGCATCTATATATACAGGTAGATGTAGGTATGTACATATATGTATGTATTCATGCAAATGCTCATATATCATTTGTATTATATATATATATATATATATATATATATATATATATATATATATATATATATATATTACAATGTATGTATGTATATGTATGTATGTATGCATATACATACATATATAAATGTGTGTGTATGAATGTATGTATATGTGTATATGTGTGTTTGGGTTTGTCACACTACTAATACTTGAAAACTAGCATTGGTTTGTTTATGATTCTCGAAATTAGCAGTTCAGCAAAAGAGACTGACAGAATAAACATCAGATTCTCGAAAAATATAAGTACTGAGGTTGATGCTTTTGACTAAACCCTTCAATTCAGTGCTCCATCTTGGCTGTTGTCCAATGACTGAAACATGTAAGAAATTAAAGGATTAAATAAACAGTTTGTATCCATATCTTCAACCTCACTCCTATATTTTCAATTATTGAACTCTACAAAAGAAAAACGCAAACTGGCACTCCGTTCATTAGTTATGATGATGAGGCTTCCAGCTGATTAGATCAAAATAACAGCCAGCTCATGAAATTAAAGTACAAGTGGTTGAGT
>NC_142937.1:62870662-62900662 GCF_046866305.1 Octopus bimaculoides | reverse complement strand
AGCTAAAGAATTATTTTGTTGTGAGATTTGAACCCATAAACTCTTGATTTTCTCAGAATATAAATTGAGTTCAGATAAAATCAAAATTTTTACTGTGGGTTTGAAAACTAAAGAAGTAATTACAAGTTCTGTTAAAACTATTATTTATAACAATGTCGTTTCTTAATGTGTGTCTGCTTATACTTTAAACTTACTGTGTTTGGTGTTTGTGTTGGAACTGAAATGTTCAGAACAAACATTAAGGAAAAGACGTTAGCTAAAAATATTGTTATTTTGTGATATTATACAAGATTTATTGCATGCTGCATCATCTTGTCTTTCAGTAAGTTTGCATGCAATTTAGTCAAACTAGCTTGCTTCTTCACACTTGAAAAAATCTGACTTTACCAAGACAAGGCTGTTGACAAACTGCCAAAAGCAAATATATCTAAACTGTTTAGTTCACTCTTTCCTTTGAATAACTAAACCATCTTTTATAATCTAAAAGAATTGTTCAAACAACATGATAGAAAGAAGAGTTATTGGTCAGCTGCTCATAAGCGATAAAGATTGACTGAAAATTTCCCTGTCATTTCTTATCTCATCTCATTTTCTGACTATTGCCAATATTAAGTTGATAGTCTTGTGAACTGATCCCTTCAGTTGGCATCAAATATTATTGGTCAGCTCTCGATGTTTCTCTCCACCAATGAATGGATTAACTCATATGCATCAAGGCTTTTTAACAATGTATTTCTTACTATTGTGACCAATATAGTCTGCAAACCTGAATGACTATAATTCTCTATCAATCAATAATTCTAGTTTGGCAAATACAACTATATATTAGACTTCTATTTTGATGTACATCTGCAATATAATCTGCAGGGTTTGTTCATGAGAGAAGAAGAAAAATGAATAAAAGGTTTCTCATAATTACTGAGAAGAAATACACTAATACTTATCATCATCATCATCATCATCGTCGTTGTCATCGTTGTCATCATCATCATCATCATCATCATCATCATTATAAGTAAACTGAACTTATTATTAAGAGTTCAACCAACTCTATGCTAACATGGGTTGGATAGGTTTATGAAACAGAGTTTCTGCATTTACCACTGTATTTTTTCTTTCTTTCTGAAAAATACAAACTTCTAAATCCTTCTCTACTTACCCCAGAGTTAATTTTACTCACTCCAGTCTATAGACTGTGTAGTTGTTTAAAATTAGTGTTCAACTTCACACGACATATTTCTCACCTCAAACCAGTAATGGAGCCCCTACATACAGCTGTTTAACCTGTCAGAAGTAGTAACCAAATGCTACTCATATTGCTTTCAAATTTTGGCACAAGGTCAGCAAGTTTCGGAGAGGGGATACATCGATTACATCAATCCCAGTGCTTGACCTGTATATATTTTATTGACCCCTGAAAGGATGAAAGGCAAAGTCAACCTCAGTGGGATTTGAACTCAAAACATAAAGAAAGATTTTTCTCAGCGTGCTAACAACTTTGCCAGATGGCTGCCTTTTAAATGCTACTCATATTACATGCTATCATCTAGGACACCGTGGAAACAGTAGTCCAGGATATAAAAGAGGATGGGAGGGCTATTGTTGGAATGCTTTTGATCTGATCATAGATCTGTTTGATCAGATATGACCTGGGGTTAAAGAGTAATCACGACAATTATTGCAATAAAATGACTACCGCAGGAATCAAGATGATTCACATGGTGTCCACTTTATACAATATGATTTGTTTGTCAGCTTCAAATTTAGATCTGTGGTTCCAAAACTGAAAAAAAAAACAAATTTTCCCTCCAGAAAATATAAGTGAAATTTTTTAACCACCTTCCTCCCTTACCACTGCCAACCACCTCTGTGGTAGACAAAAGAGTTTTGCCTCATCAATCATCATCATCACATCATAATCATCATTGTTTAGCGTCTGTTTTCCATGCTGGCATGGATTGGATGGCTTGATAGGAACTGGCCAGTCAGGGAAATATCCAGACACCAAATTGCCTGTTGTGACATGGTTTCTACAGCTGGATGCCTTTCTTAATGCCAACCACATTACATAGTGTGCAGGTACTTTTTGGGGGTGCCAGAATGAGTGCATTTTACATAGCACCAGCACTTGTTGAGGACAAGCCTGCATGTATGGGTGACGAAGATTTTACTTGGTTTATGATTTTCCTTTCATTCGCTTTTAAAACATTTGAAACCATCTGGATACTATCAGACATGGCATTGTGTGTTTTCTTTTCAATTGTCAGCTTCCACCATCATGGACACCTACCATTTTCCTTCTCATGAGAGATGCTGGTCGAGTCAACATTTGGCCATAGAAAAATTGGACTATTTTAAAAACTGATTTTTCAAAGGTCTTATGACACTTTGAAAGACACAAAGAATTTGAGAATTTAAAATTCACTTTACATTTCAATATTCAAAAATGATAATTCAAATAAATTGCTCTAAATACTTCATCATCATCATCATTGTTCCATGCTGGCATGGGTTGGATGGTTTGACAGGATCAGATGTGTCCAAGAACTGCATGAAGCACCGGTGTCTGCTTTGACATAGTTGCTATGGCCAGATGCCCTTTATAATGCCAACCACTTTACAGTGTGGACTGGGTGCTTTTTTTTTTTTTTCTCATGTTCCCTCCACTATTGAGGTCACTATGAAGTTTGCAGGACTGTGAGCCCTGGGTGGAAATGGTGGAGGTGGGGGTCAACTTCATATTAGGGTACAAGGTGGGGATTATTATGGGAGTGGGGAGCAGAGCAGGTTCCTGCAGAGAGATCTGCATGGCTACTCACATCAATGAGGGTAAACTGGGAAAGGAGAAAAAGAGGAAGAGAAAACGATCAGTTGGAGCTGCAAAACATAGATAATGGTGACAAAGAAATATATTCGACAGATATATAACTGTCTAACTAATTATGAAAATGATAAATATCACAAGGTATTGCTGTTTAACTCCAGGTCAACACTAATTGAGCAAATTTATGATCAAAGTTTTTCTAGCTGTGACCTTCCTAGTTTTTTCTTGGGGCAAATTGTAATCCAATATCTCCAAGTGGCTGAGAAATATTGACATTTTTTTTTACAAATAATATTTCTGTAATTTCTAAAGGTTTTGAGCTTAGTGACATTGTGACATTTTGTCTGTCTTTACATTCTGAGTTCAAATTCTGCAGAGGTCAACTTTACCTTCCTTTCATCCTTTTGGGTGTCAATAATTAAGTACTAGTCAAGCACTGGGATCGATGTAATCAGCTTACCCACTTCCTCAAAATTGCTGGCTTTGTGTCAAATTTTGAAACCAATATTTTTGTAAGGTCTGGTATTTATTTCTCAAATCTGTAGCCCATAGGGTTAAGTGTTCCACTTATAACTTCTAAGGCAGCGAGCTGGCAGAATTGGTAGCACATCAGGCAAAATACTTAGCAGCATTTTGTCTGTCTTTACACTCTGAGTTCAAATTCTGTCACGGTTGACTTTACTTTTCATCCTTTTGGGGTTGATAAAATAAATATCAGTTGAGCACTAGGGTCAATATAATTGACTTATCTCTTCTTCCAAAATTACTGGCCTTGTGTCAGATTTTGAAACCAATATTTCTGTAAGGTCTGGTATCATTCAGCACATCTGTTGCTCATAAAGTTAAGTGCTCTGCCTATAAATACAATAAAATATTTGAATGCTAGATTTATTCTTACACAGTTATTAAAACAGTAGAATGCAGGGTAACACTTCTAAGCATTGATGCGCATAAATACAAGCTTGTTACCATCTCAAATATGCTTGAGGTGTATTTGAACCCATAAGAAAGTCATTCAGTGTATTTTGTCACTGAGAAAATTTTACACTGTAGACAAACAGGTGTAAATACACAGAGTCAGCTCACAGCAGAACCTAACCAGACTGTGGGCGGCATGCATTTCAGAGTAGTTATCTCCCCTTCAACCACACAGACCAGAAGGGCAGATACTGCAAATTAACATGAAATACAGGTGCCTCTTATGATATTCCTGTCATTGTTTTATGACTTGTGCTATTCAGCAGCTAGCCATAAATAAAATATGGGGTGACAGCGCTATGCAGTTATGTATATAAATACAAACTAGTTACCAGTTCAAGCATATTTGAACCTCTAAGAAAGTCATTTGCTGTCTTTTGTCGTAGAGAAAATTTCTCGCTGTAGACTAATAGGTATAAATTCCCTGAGTCATCTCACAGTGCCACTTAACCAGACTGGTGAATGCATACATTTCAGTGTGGTTAGGCTCCCTTTTAGCCACAGAGCCTGGAAAAGCAGACACTATGAACTGACATGAGAGACAGGCCCCTCTTATGATACACCTATAAGTGTTCAATGACTGGTTGTGCTATTCCATAGTTAGCTGTAAATAAAGAAGAGAGTGACAATGCTAAGCAGCAATGTGTATGAATACAAACTTGTTACCAGTTTAAATATGCTTGAGCCATATTCAAACTTGCAAGAAAGCCATTTGCTGCCTTTTGTCATGGAGAAAATTTCTCACTGTAGACAAACAGGTGTAAATACATCTGTGAGTCAGCTCACAGTGCCACTTAACCAGATTGTCGGATGCAAGCATTTCAGAGTGGTTATCTGCTTTTTAGCCACAAAACCTGGAAAGGCAGATTCCCCTCATCGTTCAATAACTGGTTGTACTATTCAACGCAATAGTAGAATGGACTAAATGCTTCATAATTTGTAATGTACCAACTTGCTAACTTGTATATTTTCAAGTGTAAAAAGCACACTTAGATAAATGTAATAAATGTTTGCCTATTAATCCCTCTGAGAAGAGAAAAAGACAAAATGACTTGACATTTTTTCACTTCTAGTTTATATAACCTCGCTCAGAAGTTATGAACCTTGCTTTTTCTCCAAGCAGAAAGATATACAGAGTCCAACAAAAAAATGTATACACACTTTAGGAAAGGAAAAATCTGTATAAATATTTTAATTCAGTGTTATCATAATTTATTCAGTGTTATTGCAATTCGATAAAACATTGAAAGAGGTATTTATACAAGTTAAATATTTATATAGATTTTTTTCTTTCCTGAAGTGTGTATACAGTTTTTTTGGTGGACTCTGTATAGCTAGCTATTTACAGCCTCTAAATCAGTTGGTTGAGCTAAACTGGTAAATCCAATTTGCTTAAATAATATAAAAAGTAGAGTTTAATGAAGTAATTACTGGTTCCAAATTTTGGCACAAGGCCTGTGAGTTTGGGAGAGGGGGTAAGCTGATTACCTCGACCCCAGTGCTCAACTGGTACTTATTTTATCGAACCCAAAGGATGAAAAGCAACCTCAGTGGAATTTGAACTCGGAACATAAAGGGGGACAAAATGCTATTGAACATTTTGCCTGGCATGCTAACAATTCTGCCAGCTCACCACCTTTTTACTGAGTTAATTATTAATACACTAAGCAAGGTGGTAAGAAGTTTGCTTCTAAACCACATGATTCAGGGTTCAGTCCCACTGCATGGCAACTTGGACAAATGTCTTCTACTATAACCTTAGGGCTACCAAAGCTTTGTGAGTGGATTTGGTAAATAGAAACTGATAAAAGCCTATTGTATATATATTGCCATGATAGATCGCTAACCACTCCACTCATTTTTTTCTCTCCTTGTTTCTCTCCTTGTTTCTTTCCGTGTTCCTTTCTGTAGAAGAGCGTAGGCTCGAAATGTTACAGACTTTCTCAATTCCGAAGCGTTATACTAATACATCTATTTGTTTTCAACACCATCTGTCTGCGTCTGTTATTTTTTTGTGAATTCTCCCTATATATATATATCTATATCTATATCTATATCTATATATCTATATATATATATATATATATATATGCATGTATGTGTGTCTTTGTGTTTGTGTTCATCTCTCACCACGATATGACAACCAGTGTTGTTTTGTTCACATCCCTATAAGCAAAGAAAAAAAAAAATTATAGAATAAGTACCGAACTTAAAAGAGAAAGATAAGTAATAGGGTCAATTTGTATGACTAAACCCCTTCAAGGCAGGGCCCCAGCAAGGCTGCAGTCTAATGACTGAAATAAGTAAAAGGTAAAAAAAAAAAATACTAACAGATTTGAATAACTTGAATTGTATGACAAGGTATATCTTGTATTCTAGGCATCCCTGTAGAGTTCTTTATATTTGTATTGAACACTCTATGGCACAGGTTAATAAGCATTTAATCTTTCTGAGGGCAGAAGATTAAGCTTTATGGTATTTAGTTTTGCTGGTCTGAACATCTCTATAATGATTATGTAGGCAGGGAGTCTATATAATAAAAGGAAAAACAGCATCTTTTCAGTCAATAATATCCCTATCTAAGCAAAAATTAGTCTTATTCTTGTTCAAAAGAGCTGAAGTGAGTCTCACTACCCTGTGTGACTTCCCAGGAAAATACGGACAAAAGTGTATGTTTTAGGTTGTAATTTTTCTTATTGGTGACAATATCAAACTTTTTATCATTTTTAAAGTAAGAAAAGTAAAAGCTCAAAGCCTTAAAATAAGGAACAAAATATAAATGGCTGGTGTATGACCTTCCAATACCACCTAAAATGGCAATAGCTTTATTCTGAGTTTAAGGAAATATATACATAAATACCCGTTTCTCAGCACTAACAGCATCAAAAATGCACTTGAATACACAACAAGCTGTCAGACAATGCAAATATCAAATGAAAGAGATTCACAAGTAAGTTTATTTCCCTAAATAGATTAGCAAGAGAAATAGTGACTCTTGATGAAGAGACGACTGTCAGTGGTGGAAATATTCTTTAGTCAAGTAAACAACAGATAGATGAAGCAGCAAAAGTACAATAGATAAGGAATGTAATGAGTGGAAGAAATTCAAAGAACCTTCTTCCAATCCTTATTACTTATTTTTCTTCTTATGCATAGAAAATAGGTTGAATAAGAATATACTGAAATAGGATTGTAAATAACAGAATAAAAGATAGAGAAAAGAGTAAGGATATATGGAAACACCATAAATATATTCTTCTGAATTTTTTTTTATTAGCATTTAAAACTCTCAGACATTGCATTGGTTCATCTTTATTCTTTCTTTCACTGCTATCATTGATTACCTTAGATGTTACTGCCGCTAGCTTAGCAATCTTTGTTGTATTTACCTTAGAGGTTCTCACATATAAAAGATAAATTTACTGAGTTGTCAAATCACATTTGGTTTACTGTTTCTTTCTTTTGTCTTTCATATCAAACTTGATGTTTTAATGTTAACATAGGCTGGATGGATCTGGAAATTTTTAGTTCAAGTGTTTTACTGTGGGATACCTATTTGTGAGAGTCAAAAAAAAAAAAAAAAAAATGAAGCAAATCGTAAATGATGATTTTGCAATAATTCTCTAAAGCCATAGTTATCTTATAGATTTTGCCAAACATTTAAAGATCATAAGGTTTAGCATTGAATATTTATTTACACAAAAACACAGGTGTGGCTGTGAGGTTAAGGAGCTTGCTTCCCAGCCATGTGGTCTCGGGATGTGTCTCTACTATAGCCCTGGGCTGGCCAAAGCCTTGTGAGTAGATTTGGTAGAAGGAAAGTGAAAGAAGTCTATTGTATGTATATATACACACATATATATGTGTGTATGTGGTGTGCGTGTGTGAGTGTATGGGTGGGATGTGAGTGTGTGTGTGTGCCTCTTTGTGCTTATGTTATATCTGCAACTCGCTACTGCTTGGCAACTTAGCAGTTCAGCTAAAAACAAAGACAGAATAAGTACTACGTTTAAAAAAATAAGTAGTGGGTCCAATTTGGTTGACTAAACCCTTGAAGGTGCTGCTCCAGCATGGCTGCAGTCCAATTACTGAAACAAGTAAAAGGTAAAAGGTAAAAGATATATCTGAGTGGGTAAAATTAGAGTAAAGAATTTGACTTAGAATCTTCCTGTAGAAGATATTTCAATAAATTGTACAGGGATTGAACCACTATTACTATTTAGATCTTCAATTTACTGTTTAGTATCACTAAGGAGATTAAGAATATGTTGTCTCAACATAACAACAGAATGAAGAAATATGCCAGTCTATTGTTGTGCTTGAGAAGGGACCCACTATACTCTGTGAAGTGGTTGGCATTAGAAAGGGCATCCAGCCATAGAAACCAAGTCAAACCAGACTGGAGCCTGGTGCAGCTCTCCATCTTACTAGTTCCAGTCAAACTGTCTTACCCATGCCAGTATGGAATATGGACACATAATGATGATGTTGATGATGATGACGATGATGATGATGATGATGATGATGATGATGATGATGACGATGATGACCATGATATGTGTGTATTCATATGCGTGTGTGTGTGTGTGTGTGTGTGTGTGTGTGTATGACTGAGACTTGGCAATTTGCTGTGCTTGAGAAGACACATCAAGCTTGATGAAATTGTAGTCATAGCCAATGCTGGTTACACGTAAAAGGTACCCATGCTGATGACATGTTAAAGGCACCTGTGCCAGTGGTATGTTAGAAGCATCTGGTACACTCTGTGTAGTGGTTGGTGTTAGGAAGAGCATCCAGCTGTAGAAACCAAGCCAAACCAGACTGGTGCCTGGTGCATCTCTCCAGTTTGCCAGTTGCAGTCAAACCATCTAATCTATGGAAAACGACCACTAAATGATGATGCTGATGACAATGAGAAGACACTAATGGAACTTGCTGTATTTTATGCTTCAGACATTAGTTTAACTTTTTAGTATTTAAACCAGCACTATATGGCCCAAATAGTCTACCAGTTTTATGTGCAAACTAGCATATGTTCAGAATCTCAGACCCACCTTGCAATGTCATTCTGAAAATAAGCAATGACATCATTGAAATCTTGAAGCTACAAAATAAGACAATTAATTTTTTAAAATGTGAATAAAGATACAGGCGTGACTGTGTGGTAAGGAGCTTGCTTCCTAACCACACGGTTCTGTGTGCAGCCCCACTGCATAGAACCTTGGGCAAGTGTTTTCAATGATAGCTTCGAGCCAACCAAAGACTTGTGAGTGGATTTGGAAGAGAGAAACTGAAAGAAATCCATCGTATGTGTATGTATATAAATATATATATATATATATATATATATATATATATATATATATATATATATATATATATATATGTATATATATATATATATATATATATATATATATATATATATATATATATATATATATATATATATATACATATATATATATACATCATCATCATCATCATCATCATCATCATTTAACGTCTGCTTTCCATGCTAGCATGGGTTGGACGATTTGACTGAGGACTGGTGAAACCGGATGGCAACACCAGATATATATATATATATATATACATATATATTTATATCGGTGTTAAAACGGGGGTAGCTGATGAAGGAAAATGTTCTCTATGTGGCTTGTGTGTTTTCTGTACTCTGGTTATTATTATTTTCTTGTCTACGTTTTGTTTGCAATGTCCTGTACCCAGATATGCACCTATATATACAGGTAGACATAGGTATGCACATACCTGTACGTATATATGCATATAGTCATTTATTATTTGTTATATATATATATATATATATACCTATATGTAAATATGTGTGCATCTATGTGTGTGTGTCTTTATGTCTGTGTTTCCCCACTTGACAACTGGTGTTGGTGTGTTCACATTCTTGTAACATAGTGATTCGGCAAAAGAGACTGGTAGAACAAGTATTAGGCTTAAAACAATAAAGTCCTGGGGTTGATTTGTTCAACTAATAGCCCTTCAAGATGGTGCCCCAGCATGGCAACAGTCAAATGACTGAAAGAAGTAATAAGAAAGCATTATATTTCACAGAGTAATTTGAAAGTTAAGGAGTTGATAATAACAATTTAAATGATTTTATTTAATCTTCTCTAAATTTTTCACTATTTCAAATAATAATTGAAACACATAGGTAGCATATTTAAACATCAATTCATGTTTCTTACTAGTGTGTGTCTCATAACTATGATTTAATATGCTAACCTAAGAAACCCATAAATTTATCTCTTTCTTGTTTTCATACTAGTTTCACAATTGAGTGACTGACCCAAATGGTAAGGACAAGGACAAATAACGCTGTGTAACACGATTTTTGTCCTTGGGAAGCAACTGTTATTCCTTATATGATTACACCTAGGAAGTATGGCTAATATTTCCTTCAACCTTTGCTTTTGTTACATTTACTCAAGCCCCAAAGAATCCCTCTCAACACATGACTATGATCCTTCTCCACTACTCATGCTCACAATCAGAGATGCACATATTGTCAGCCACTAAGGGACATGTTTATAGGAAAGTTGGTTATACATCATTAGATGTATACCTGACTTTCCTATATAAAATTATGAAATACAACGGAACGCTGAACTCCAGACTATCAACTTAAACAACATTTATTCAGGTGGTAAATATATATATCTTTAGCTCTTGTTGTTACAGCTTCTGTGTGTGTGAGCATAGTTGTTGGGACGTTGTTATGTAGATGTAAGCGAGCTGTCGAGTGTAAGTCCGAAAGATGGAGAGTGACAGCTAAACACGTAAAGAGACTGTCTCCAGGTTGGAATGCTGGAGACACTGCTTGACATGTCCATGCTCTATTGCTGGCCAGCAAGAAAGAGATAGAATTAAGCGGGAAAGCTTGCTTGTTTAATTCCACGCATGCGTGAGACTACGCATGCGCACGGTGTTACTACATGTTCAAATGGTTATGGTCAAGCAACTGACAAGCAAATCTATGGTACTGAGCAGAATATTTGCTATAATGATAATTCTGCTTCAACAGCTCAGCAGTAAATCTGTCTGAAATGTAATGGAAAAGGCCAGTTTCAAAACATTGATGTCCTGCACATAAAAATAGAGTTTGAAGTGAATAGTAGTCATTTTTTTTACTTCTAGATAGAAGCAAATAGGAAATAACACTTACTGACCAAAGACAAAAAAATAAATCTAATTTTGTTACACAGTGTAATATGATTCTTTCAAGATAGCATGTCAGTGCTTTTGTTATTTTCATTTATGTTATCTAACGTTAGATCAAAACAGAATCATTACTGCACCAGACAAAATGTTTAGCAGCAGTTCCTCTGGCTTTACATTCTGAATTCGAATGCTGCCAAGTCAACTTTGCCATTCATTCTTTCAGGTTCAATAAACACTAGGGTTGATGGAATTGACCTCACAACCCCTCAAAATTTCAGGCCTTATCCTGTTGCAGAAAGGATATTTAACGTTAGGTTTGTATTGGTATTACCTTTAATAACACTGATTTTACTCTCTCTCTCTCTTTGTATATCTATCTATCTATCTATCTATCTATCTATCTATCTATCTGTCTGTCTGTCTGTCTGTCTGTCTGTCTGTCTGTCTGTCTGTCTGTCTGTCTCTATGTCTGTCTGCCTGTCTGTCTGTTTGTCTGTCTGTCTGTCTGTCTGCCTGCCTGCCTGCCTGCCTGCCTGTCTGTCTTTCTGTCTGTCTGTCTGTCTGTCTGTCTGTCTGTCTAGATTAAGGTAAAAATGAAAAAGCCAATCTATATCTACGTGCTCAAGGAGAAACTACTTCTAGCCACCTCTCATAGGTAGTCTCAACATCACACTTTCAGTTGCATTCCAGACCAGAGTTTTAGCAGTAAACCAAACTGAACACACATGCTACATACCTATTACTTTACGTCAGTTGACAAAATCCCCTTATATATCCCGTGTATATATATGTGTATGTGTGTGTGTATATATATATATATATATATATGTAATATCTATAAACATATATGTGAATGTGTGCATGCATGTGCCTCTGTGTGTGTGTGTGTGTGTGTGTGTGTGTGTGTGTGTGTGTGTGTGTGTGTGTGTGTGATGCTGTAATTAACTAGCAAGATATATTATAATTAGCAGAGGGTAGTGGAGTGGTTTGAAATTGAATAATTATATGGTTGTTTTGATTGGTATATTAAAAGGGACCTTTGAATATGAATGATTACAGATTATAATTGGGGTTGTAGGAAGAGATAAAAAACATATTATCAAAAGAAAGTGATGTGTGAAGCCTTAAATATATTGTTTAAGAAATTTAGAGAAGAATGATAAATGTTGATTCAACAAAGTTTATAAGAACAATTACAATTCTAGGAGTTGTCACTATTTTTGAGATCTGTCAGGATTTTTCTTACTTTCTCTAAGCTGAAAAGTTGACATCTGTAATCATTATAATAACTTGTGATGTGTACTAAAGTTACATACATACACAGGTGCAGGCATAGATGCATGGTTTGAAGTTTGCTTCTCAACCACATAGTTCCAGGTTGAATCCCACTGCATGGCACCTTAGGCAAGCGTCATTTTCTGTAACTTCAAGCCAGCCAAAGTCTTGTGAGTGAATTTGGTTGACAGAAACTGAAAGAAACTCATTGCACCATAGTACATATATATATATATATATATATATATATATATATATTGTTAGTGTATCATATATCTGTTGCTCTCTCTCTCTCTTTCTCTCTTTCTCTCTTTACATTTATATATATATATATAGCAATGTTAATTCTCTAAATGAAGTATTAACAGTAACTGCACGATAAAGTGTAGTATATTGCCACTTAAGTGTGGCTGCGATATCAGTGAAGAATTTCACTGGAAAAGTAGATATAAGATTGCCAAGATTTTGTCTCTCTTACCAAGGGTCAGTGACTATCGAACGCCGACGAAGGGAAATAACCCTGAAACCCGGTCCATTCGTGCTACAGATCATGGTGAGAGGGATAACTTCCCTTGGCAAACAGGACACAGTAGTGTGTCGATAAGCCAGCTGGAGGAGATGTCCTCCTGGGGCTAAAAGCAACAGTAACATCCACTCCTAGGGGTCAGCCACACTTAAGTGGCAATATACTACACTTTATATATATATATATATATATTTATATACAGGCTGTGATGGGTAAATTGTTGCCATTTCATATTTTTTATTTCGTGCATGTGCTGGAAGCTCTAATACTAACATTTCAGAGTGTTTAGGTGTCAATCTGAGGATGGTGCAGAGAATTCGGAAATAATTGGATGAGTCTGATGGTGATTATGAAGGTACAGCAGCTCAGAAAACTCACTCTGATCATTCTGATGTGTAAAGAACTACTCCTGAATTTGTTGGTGAGATCCAGGCCATGATTGACAACAGTCCTTCCAATCAATCAGGTCCATTGATAGGGATATGGAAGTGTCTGAGTTTCTGATCAGGCAGGTAGAGCATGAAGACATTTGGTATTCCTCATACAAGATGTGAAAGGGCCAATTTTTATCCAAAGCCATCAAGGACAAGAAGAAAGACTGCACAACAAAGCTTTTAAACAAACTCAAGTAGCCCCTCCAACCAAACTTGCTTTGGTTTCTCTCAAACCAGAGAAATTTCTACCAGGATCAGATGGTTTACTCACAGAACAACTATTGGCTTACCATGTCTCCAAAACATGTATTGAGAGTGATGTGATAAAAATCAAACATCCAGTCAACATCATGGTGTTTGAAGTGATCACTAGTGATGGCAACATTATACCTCCATTCATTCATCATCCCACACAGCCTCACACTCAACATGGAGGCCTACATCAAGTGCATGGGGGAGGTAGTGCTGCCCTGGGTCAAGAAGGTGGCTGCTGGAAGACTCTATGTCTGGCGACAGGACTCTGCACGATGCCACACAAGCAGGAGAACCCAGTCATGGCTGTCAGACAATTTTTGCAACCCCTAACATCTGGCCACCTAACTCCCCAGACAGCAACCCCCTTGATTATTATGTGTTGGGTGCAGTTGAGTGAGAGACCAACAAAACTCCTTGTAACACCAAAGATGAACTGAAGGCAAGGGGTATGACAGTATTCACCAACTTAAACAAAGAGACGGTCTAGAAGAGCTGCAGGAGATTGTGAAGCCGTCTGGAGGCCGTAATTGAAGCTAATGGCGATTTTATTGAATAAATTTGGTCTTTAGTAATTCAAGATATTTTTATGCAATTTTGGTTAATATATCTGTTAAAACGAGATGTCAGTGTTATTTTCATTTTTACATAATTTAGACATCAATTAATTCACTGCACCCTGTATATATATATATATATATATATATATATATATATATATATAATGTGTGTATATAACTCTTATACACACATATAATATAATAATATTTGCAGTCTATGGACATTTTTACTCATGCAGGCCACTGGTAAAAAATTAATATTTAATTTTTACCCTGTTTTAAAAATTTAAATATATATATATACATATTCAAGCACACACACACATACACACACACACACACACATACACACACACACACACACACACATGCATATATGTGTGCGTGACTTTGCATCTGTGTCTGTCTCCCACCACTGTTTAATAACTGGTGTTGGTGTGTTTATGTGCTTTTTACATGACACCAGCCCTGATGCATTTTATGTGTCACCAACACATTGTCCATGCAAAGTCCAGAAGGAAAAAAATATAAGGTTTGTCTCTGGACAATTTATGCTTTTTTCTTTAATTTGTTTACCTTTACAAAATGGCTACAAGAGATAGCAGCATCCCACCAAAGTAAAAGATGGAAACAAAGTGTACCACACACAAACTAAACAAAACCAAGACAAACAATGCAAGACAAACACAGCAAGACACATGTTTGTAAAGAAAAATGTCTTGCTATCAACAATAGCACTATTTTGAACAATTATAGTGACTTTTGGCAATGAAACAACAGCAACAACAGTACTTACACAAATACTCACCAACACCATCTTTGTCAATTGAAAATATTGATAGAAATTTGAGTGGAGAACATATTTTGTCTTTTGCTCACATAACTTCAAACAGACAATCTCTAGTTAGGCAACATTCAGACGAAATACCTGACAGAAACATGTAAGAAAAACTGGTTCTTTTCTATCCAAAGTTGTCAGTCAAGTGTGAGAAAGAAATGAAGGTGACCTAGCTGTGCATTGTCAAAGTGATAGAGGCCTTCCTTGTGTCAGCCAAAGAACAATTAGAAGCAGCCATTACTATTTTGAGTGAGACCATCATCAGACATTGTTTATAGCACTAGGTGTTGTTTTTATGTTTTAACCCTTTAGAATTTAAACTGGTCATATCTGGTTCAAATATTCAATTTGTTTTATGCTCAGACTGGTCAGATCTAGCATCTCACACTTACCTTGTAATGTCATTTTGAAAATAAATAATGGCATCATTGAAATCTCGAAGCATCAAGATATTCTTTTTTTTAAATATTAGTTTCAGTCATTTGCTGGAGCACCATCTTTAGTCAAATAAATTGATCCTAGGACTTATTCTTTGTCAGCCTAGTACTTATTCTATTGGTCTCTTTAACCGAACCACTAAGCTACATGAACGTAAACACAACATCAGCTGTCAAGCGATCGTGAGGGGACAAACACAGACACACAAACATGTACATACATACATACATACATATATATATATATATATATATATATATATATATATATATATATATATATATATATAAACAGGGTTATTCAAACAGAATGAACCGATTTCATTACACAATATTTTAATAAGGAAAAGCAATAGAAAACTCCAGTTAAGTCATAACTATTTACTCACAATTAACTTTTATTTCCTGTCTTACAAATGTTCAATGTGGCCACCACCTGCAGTATGGGCAATGTCAATGTGATAAGAGAATTCCTCCCAGACGCGTATCAGCATATCATGATCCACTGAGTTGATTTGCTGTTGTTATTCAATGTTTAAGGTCATGGAGGTCAGTGGATTGTGTTTATGTTCCACCGCTACCCACTAACCTCGATGACCTTAAGCATCTAATAACAACAGTGATCATCTCAGTAGATCATGATATGCTGATACACGTCTGGGAGGAATTCTCTTATCACATTGATGTTGGCTATGCTGCAGGTGGTGGCCACATTGAACACTTGTATGACAGGAAATAAAAGTTGGTCATGAGTAAATACTTGTGACTTAACTGGAGTTTTCTATTGGTTTTCCTTGTTAAAATATTGCATAATGAAATCAGTTCATTCATTTTGAATAACTCTGTATATACCCTTTACTCTTTTACTTGTTTCAGTCATTTGACTGCAATCATGATGGAGCACAGCCTTTAGTCAAAGAAATTGACCCCAGGACTTATTCTTTGCAAGCCTAGTACTTATTCTATCGGTATCTAATGCCGAACTGCTAAGTTACGGGGACATTAACGCACCAGCATCAGTTGTCAAGCGATGTTGGGTGACAAACACACACACATACATATATATGACAGGTTTCTTTTAGTTTCCGTCTACCAAATTCACTCACAAGGCTTTGGTTGGTCCGAAGCTATAGTAGAAGACACTTGCCCAAGGTGCCACACAGTGGGACTGAACCCAGAACCATGTCATTGGTAAGCAAGCTACTTACCACACTGCCATTCACTCCTGCGCCTATATATATATATATATATTCAATGGGTTTCTTTCAGTTTCCATCTACCAAATTCACTTACAAAGCTTTGGTCAGTCCTAGGCTATAGTAGAAGACACTTGTCCAAGGTGCCATGCAGTGGGACTGAACCTGGAACCATGTGGTTGGTAAGCAAGCTACTTACCACATAGTCACTCCAGTGCCTAAAGTGCATGATTAATTCAAAACAATATGAATAAAAGAACATTACATTGAACAGAATAACAGAGTAACCTGAAAGCTAAAAAAGGTAAACTATGGATAAGCAAAGATAATGTGTCATCTATCTGATTCAAAACTAAACTTGCAGAATTTGAGATGAAAGAACACAAATATGAAAGACAGAGGTGACATATTTAAACCTTGGTTGTGGTCATCTTTATAACACAATATGAACAGGTGATCAGGAATGATGTGACTTTTAGGTGACATGTGGTCAAGTAAGAATCTCTGAAGACATACACAAATTCTTGTTATTCTACGAAATCACAAAACAATTTTGGAACTGTGCCAAGATAAGAGTACCATGAGTAAAACATCACAACTAGTTCAGGATGGAAAGTTCGGTGGCAGCAAACATAGAAAGAAAGGTAATTCAAAAGCTGTCTGTTCAGAAGAGTGGCGTAAACTAAAAGATTTTATTGAGAACTCCAATGATAGACTGTTTAACTTTTTTGAGACACATGGTGTTTTGGTATGTGTAGCCAAAAAGACTAAGATTTTTTTTCTGTTGAGATTGAAATTAATGGGTGCATGTAGAAAACAAAGGATAAAGTGCCTAAAATTATTTTATTAGTATATAAAACTATATATATTATGAAAGCTTATAAACAGAGCAATACATTTATCACAATAAGAAAACCTAAAACAACTCAATACATGTAAATAAATAAAATAAACAAAAAGTTTCTGTAAAAAAGCAAAAAAAAAAAAAATATGTACTGGAAGATGATTTCTGATTGGCTATTACACTTCAAAACCAACCATCCACAATGTTTATTTCATTGGGCCAATGGATCAGATTCAAAGTCCTTCCAGCTTGTATCACTTGGGCTGATCAATCAGCCTCAGTGTCCCAAGAGGGTTAAGAAAATATCGTTCATACACATGACAAGAATGAATTATATGTATTTCCTAATTGGTGAGAAAAATACATCTTTTTCAATCTTATTGGTTGGATGAAGCAATAATAACTTCATGGTCCATTGTTTAAGAATACAGGTTAAAACAGAATAGAATAATTAACATGGCCAATGTAACATACTACCTTAATTTATGACATTAATTAAGGTAAAGTTTACATAAATGCATATGTGTGTGCACGTGTGTGTGTGTGAGTGTGTGTATTAATAAGCATATTTATATTATAGAATGCATTATGAAATTGTACCCACACACATACACACACACATTAGTGTCTTAGAAAGTTAATTGAATAATGTGTGTTGCAAATATTTGTACCTCTGGAAATATTTTGTGTTCTTAAGTCAAATGTGTACAGTTAGATAATTCACAGAAGTAAAAAATAAACATAAATGGCTTGTTTTTAAACTGGTAGAAGTTATTCTGTTGGGAAAATGGTTTCTCATTCAGTCTTAAGTACATTATGATTTCAGATAGTCAATTCTATTCTTTTGAGGTTGGAATGGAAAGAAAAAAGGTTTACTTGCACAATGAAAGAGCATGCATAAGAGAGAGAGAGATAGTGAGAGAGAGAGAGAGAGAGAGAGAGAGAGATAGAGAGAGAGAGAGAGTTTAGTTATAAGTGCCTGTTCAAGAAGAATAGACATGTTTGGTCTGATGTCTAGTGAATGAGCCAAGAGAATAGAAAACATTTTTGACCTGCTTAAGAAAGCCCTAAAATAACTGAAAAGACAATAAGTTTCAGATTGGCCAAAAGAGTACATATGACAACATGTTCTGTTTAACAAATGAAAAAGAAAAGAAAGATGTCTGTCTGATTTTACTGGATGTCCATACAGGCCTTTATCCGACACCATATTGTTTCTGGTCACTGTGTATTCACCATACCCTCATAATGTTGGACAAAGTTGAAAACAGCCCAAACGTCTACACTCATACGAATACTGCAAGCCATAACTTTTATTTTCCTAAGAATCATATACACTAACACTAACATGTAAGCAAATGTGTAGCATAGAGTTCAGTTTGTCTTCTCACCTTGCTCTTAGCCTTAAGTACATGGTATACATTTTGATATGCTCTGCCCAATGAATAGAATACATGTCCCATCACACATTAGTCAGAGTCTTCTCTAACTCTTTCACTGAGAGCATATAGAAACTTTATCTTACTTTTGAATAACAGAGGAATGTCACTTCTCACAAATTCATCAGAAAGAAGGCACCTTCCTTTGGAATATGCCTCACCCACTCTTTCACTGTTTACTTGAATTAATTCAAGTCAAGCAATATTTTTTGGTATACAATGATGGTATACTACTATTGTTGTTCGTGATGTCATAATTTTTCTTGTTTTTTCATTAAAATTATTGTTTCCTTAACTATTGTGCTTTTGTATCTTCAATTGTGCATTTTTGTTTGGTAGCATGTTTCCTTACATCACTGCTCCTCTCACTGTGAGGAGTATGTCTTTTTACCACTTCAGAGGTAGTCTTATTTTATTTATTTAATTTCTTAATTGCTGAGTCTATAGGAGAGGCTGAGATCATGGCCCTTGTAGGCCCTTCTCAACAGGAAATATTGAGGTGACAGTTAATGTTCTATATAAACTACTGCAGATCCACATCTGAAGGAAAAACATGAACTCAGAATGCAAAGCTGGACAAAATGCCTCTAAGTGTTTGGTCTGACATGCTAATAATTCTTTAAACTCTCCTAATAATAATAATAATAATAATAATAATAATAATAATAATCATAATAATAATAATCTTTTCTACTCTAGGCACAAGGCCCGAAATTTTGGGGGTCTGGGCCAGTCGATTAGATCGACCCCAGTACGCAACTGGTACTTATTTTATCGACCCCCATAAGGATGAAAGGCTAAGTCAACCTAGGCAGAATTTGAACTCAGAACGTAAAGACAGACGAAATACCACTAAGCATTTCGCCCGGCTTGCTAACGTTTCTGCCAGCTCAATAATAATAATAATAATAATAATAATCCAAACTAAAACTAGAACAGCAACGGACCATGATAAAACGATGGCAAGAAAAGCCCCTACATGGTAAATACTGGGCTAAACTAAATGCGAAAGAAATAGACAGAGAAAAATCCCAGCAATGGCTGAGAAGCTCAGGACTCAAAGCAGAGACTGAAGGATTTTTAATTGCTGCACAAGACCAGAGCCTCCCCACCAGAAATGACCAAAAACACATAATGAAAAGAAATATAACAAATAACTGTAGAATATGTGGAGATCGACAAGAAACAATAAATCATATTATCTCTGGCTGCCCAGTCCTGGCTAAGAAAGAATATATTCACAGACACGACAGAGCTGGGACCTATATACACTGGAAGCTATGCCAACACTATGGAATAACAACAGAAAAAAGATGGTATAAACACACGCCAGAAAAGGTCACAGAAAACGAGAAAGCAACCATACTCTGGGATATGCCAATACACACAGATAGAGAAATTAAGGCAAATAGACCAGATATAGTTGTCAAAGATCATGAAGAAAAAAAATGCTTTCTAATTGATGTATCAATACCAGCAGATGACAACGTTTCTCTAAAAGAAATGGAAAAACTTTCAAAATACAAAGACCTGGAAATAGAGATAACTCGAATGTGGAATCTAAAAACAGAAACAATTCCTATCATAGTAGGTGCCTTAGGTATAATAAAAAAATATTCAGACAAATACATAACAAAAATACCAGGACTTACAAATATATATAACATACAGAAAATTGCACTACTGGGTACTGCACACATTCTACGCAAAACACTTTCAATACAGTAAACATAAGAGCACCACAGCAAACCACAGCACATACCCAAGGCGCACAGAGCTGCGCTCGGTAGTGAAGTGAAAGCACGTTATAAAAATAAAACTACTGAACAATAATAATAATAATAATAATAATAATAATAATAATAATAATGGCTTCAGCTTTTTCCACAAGGGCAGCCACTTTGGGGGAGGGGACTAGTCGATTACATCAACTCAAGTGTTTCATTGGTACTTAATTTATCAACCCTGAAAGGATGAAAGGCAAAGTCAACCTCGGCGGAATTTGAACTCAGAACGTAGCGATGGCCGAAATACTACTAAGCATTTCATCCAGAATGCTAATGATTGCGTCAGCTCACTGTCTTATTAATAATAATAATAATAATAATAATAATAATAATAATAATAATAATAATTATAATAATAATGATTGAAAATGAAGATAAAAATTTACTGCAAAGTTGCTTATGGCGACTTAACTTCTTAACTTAAAGTTAGGAAGACGCAATTTGAAAAAAGCAACAGAATGGCTTGAGAAGGAATAACATGAAGCAAAACCTTTTGCAAAAGAGTCACCAAGTTTCTAGCTTTTTGTGTAACATTTGTTTACTACAAAACCTTTATGGAATGTAAGTTAAACTGAAACTCAAAACTACAAAAAAAAAATTATTGATAAAAAGGTAGTAAAAGTATATAAAAAGACAAGAAAAAATGCAACCTATTGAAAACTAACAAGTCATTGTTGAATTCTTTTTATTAATCTTCATATCTGACAAAGAAATATTCACTCATCACTTCAAATATTCTCATCCTGATCAGTTTTTAGTCTCACATTTTTCTGTTTAATAAAAACATTTTTATAAATACAATTTGTATATAGACTTCCAAAGATTGGCATTTTTTTCCTAGTCAATAAAGCAACCTAATGAAGACACATTGGAGGAATTTATTTATGTTATTATAGTTATTTTGAAAAACAACAAACAAGAAAAAACAGGAAAGAAAATAAGAAAGTTATTTCTATTAACTTAAATTTGTTTTCCTTTTATACTTTTTTTTCAACAAATCTAAAAATCATTTCTTCCTCTTGAATATTACTTTTAGACAATTTATTACAAATTGAAAAAGAAGCAGAGAGAAAGGGAAAGAGAGAGGATGGAGGGAGAGAAAGATAGTCTGCAGTCAGAAGACCTGACTGTTGTAGTCTAAAATTATTGAAAGGAATAATTAGTCAACGATTTGATTGGTGTGACAACATTTCTTTAGCAGTTTACAACAACAGCTTGCTAAATAAAAGGAAGAGCCATACAATAGTCTCAGTTGGAAATACAGAGATAACAAAAGCTAACATCTATGACAAAATTCCTCAAAATTTTGATATTGCTAAAAGATTTGAATCATTAGATTTGATATTTAGAGATTTCAGTAATTCTGTAGACAACTATGAATTTTTACCATTTTAACAAATTTTCTTATAAGAAAAAAAAAAAAATTCATTTGAATTTCAAATAAAAATGTGATAAAATTATATCTATTACATCTGAGGTAAAAAAAGAACAAAAAAACAAAACAAAAACTCGTCTTATTCCTGCTGCCAATAAACTTGTTTTTTGACAATATTTTTTGAAACTAAATCTTATGAGAAGAAAGTTTACTCTGAGTCAACATGAAAACAATTAAGAGAAATGAGCAAATCTGAGAAAGTTTGCATTTAAAAAATGACCAGAAAACAAAGAAAACACTTTCTTACTCAACTAACCCAAGTAATAACTTAAATCTATCTTTTTTTCACTAGATATAACAAATAAAACTTAGATTGGCAGAAATAAAATATTTAGGGGGAGGGTAAGGGAGGTTATGATTATAAGATTGCTTGATCCCCCTAGATTTGATCCCTGTCAATACCCATTGTTGTTGACGTTGTTGATTACAAGGACAACTCTGATCAAACAAACCTATGACCAAATGGACACCTGATGTGCTATCTTGTCTTTCCTTTTCATATATCATGGATTATTTTGCTTAATGCTTTTTACCATTTTTAAAGACTGTATGGTGGGGACAAAGAAGGGAAGCCTAAAATGCAAGCTGAAAGTGAACAATCAAATCATTAAGCCGGTATTATCCTTCACCCACCTTGGAACTTTGATCACAGAAGACAAGATATATGAAGGAGATCAAAAGACGAATAGTGCTGGCAAAATCTGCCTTCTCAAAATTGTATAACATCGTGAGAAACTGTACTCTGAGCATGAAGACTAGGATCTGTTTATTGAACTGCTATGTCTACCCTGTGTTAATGTATGGAAGTGAAACATGGTCTATAACATCAGAAATGAGATGGTGCTTGGAGAACTGTGAAATGTGGTTCTTAAGAAGGATATTGAGTATAACATGGACGAAGTGTCTAATGAAGAAGTGTTAGACTGGGCTGTGGTAAATAGGGGAACTGCTTTATAAGATAAGAGCCAAGCAACTGAGATTTCTTGGTCATATGATGAGGAAAGAGGGGCTGGAGAATTTAGCAATGACTGGAAAATTTGAAGGGAAAAGAAACAGAAGAAGGAGAAGGATGAAATGGTTGGAAGAAAGATGCACTCAGCATCAGGAAGTGGAACTGTTACAGAAAACAAAGAAGAGAGAATTGTGACTGGACATGATCACCTATGTCCTACATTCTGGACATGGCAGCTAAAGAAGAATGTGTGATTTAAGAAAGATCAGGTCAACTCACAACCTCATGCAGTACATCTTAGAGTGGCGTCAGGAATAGATCTGATTTTGATAGGGCACTGGTTATTTGGGATAAATCTAAAAGGTTCGATCATCACTGTCTGGCATCTGTTCCTAGGTGCAGCTGATTTCAGTCCAGTCTTCAGAAGCTAGATTACTACAATCTACAGCAGCGTCTGTTTGTTGGTCAAACAAAACGGTCACCCCTCAGAATCACTTGGTATCAAAAGCCTTTTGTTCCCTCATCTGTCACTTTTAGCATAAGAGCCATTCTTTGCTGCAAAGAATGAGAACTTTGAAAGGCTTCCCACTCAAACTACATCAACTACATCTCAGGAAAGCCAAATTAGTATATGAGGATGATCTCACTGTCATGGTGTCACATACTTCAAAAACAAAAGCGGCCGATACCATACTAGAAGAATACCAAAGTTGCACAGGAGCACACATCAACTGAGACAAGAAGTTGTGGGGTGGTTTGAAACTCGGTTCCTGGAGTGGCAAATTCATGCTAACCAAAGAAAATTGTTGCTGGCTGAGGCCCCAATTAAGGTGTTCGATATTGGTTCGGAACGGACCTTCAGGTTGATAAGAAATGGAAAGAGTTTGTGAGCAATGAACCAAGAAGAAATGGGCTTGAAAGATGACATGGAAGTCAATAACATCTACGTAACCTCTGTAGTGTACTACCACCTAAGCATCGTACCTTGTCCCAAGAAACATCTGACCTGATTGGAATATATGCTTTACTGCTTCATGTGGAAGGAGCAGATTCTAACAGACAGGAAATCCTTCTGATACCAACAACCACTTCGTGATGCTCTAAGGATCCCGTCACCACCATGGCACAAACTAGAGCTTATACATCTGCAGAAATAGTTGGACTACTCCAACTATGATGATGACAACGAAAATGAACTAGTTAGTGCGTGCTTCATTTGACACATCTTTCTGCTGCTTGTACCTTTGACCTAACTGCAATCTTAGGTTAGTTCAGCTTAGACTGAAGTCGATCTTAAGGTATTTAGAATATTGCCAGGTGCTTACAGCCCCCTACCAACTAGATAACACCATTAATGATAAAAAAAACTCTCATATTCTATAGAGAATTAGTGGAAGGTATGAATGACGATTGTCTAAAATGGCTCAGAGCATCAATGAGAATGGCCTAAACAGTCTCTTCTGGAGACCTTTCAAGTTGAGGCATATACAGACTCTTGAAACAGATGAAATACAGAGGAGTATTACCTGTTCAAGACAAGAAGTGCCCAGCGGCCAAACCTGTCTAAGAAGAGTGTTGATCGGTGGAACAGTCCTGCACATTATCATCCAATGCATTTCCAATTTGTTTCCATTATCGTCCTTGCATTTCCAATTTGTTAGCTTGTATCCAACAGCTGCTGACGTCTGTAGATCGAATTTAGTTATCAGCCAAGTCTGTTGTGAGATTTAACGCACCTCCTTCCTTCCTTTGGCAGAGGAAGGCAGCTAATCTTCTTCCTCTTGGTGATTATGCAAAAGAAATGATATGATGGACCTGTTTGTCACCCTTTCGAAGTCAGATCTATTCTCAACCCTGCTTTATGATGTATTGCATAACGTTGCCATGGATAGATCTGAGTGGATAGATAACACACCTTTGTTTTGCCTCGAACATACTGTGGATGATCTCTTGGTGATCACTTTTGCCAACATTTTAAACTTTGTGTTGAGCAGATTAATGGACGTGAAATTATGAATCATGTCTTCCTTGCTCACGTTCATTCCTATTGCCACCGCCACTTCTTAACTAACTCTTCTAGTTAGCTGTTAGCTGCAGTAGATGTACTGAAACAGAAACAAATAAGAATGGTATGTGAAAATAGAGTCTTTAGGGCAGACTAACCAGTCTCAACGATCTATGCTTCACACAACGGCTCAGCATGTCTACCACTTCGTCAGTTGAAATCGATGAGCCTCTTCTAAATGGCTTATTGCTTCTGTACTCTGTAGTTCTCTTTAGTTATTGCAACAAAATCTAACAAAGGTAGTTTCTTTTCTTCTTTGGCAAAGTTTGTACCAACTTCTTCAAGTACCACATTAAAGAGGAAGGTGGGGGTAAAGTGGGAGGTGCTGCCTTTTAGTGTGTTCAATGAAAGGTGGGTGAGAGTAGCAAGACTGGGATGACTGGCAAGATTGGCAAGACTGAATGAACCTATTCCGAGTGTGTTTTTTCAAACAAGAGGCAGAAAACAGAGAGGAAGCACTTTTGATGCTTCAGATGCGACAGATTACTCTGGGCTTTTAGATAGAGTTTCCTTCAAATAAATTTAGCTGCTCTTCCACTCTATGAGGGACTTCTCATGTAATTCTTTATTGTTAAATTATTTAATACTTCTTTTTTGTCAGTGTAAATCATATTTTTGTGCATTCCTTTTTCATCTTTGTACTGAACTCAATATGTTGGGCCCCCATAACCAGTAAAAGAGATCATCATCATTATAATCATCATCACCATCATCATCATCATCATCATCATCATCATCATCATCATCATCATCATCATCAACATCATCATCACCATCATCATCATTATTGTGACTATCTTTATTACCTCCGCCTTAGCGAAGGCGGAAGTATTGTTTTCAGTCGCGATTGTTTGTTTTCCGTGGACAAGATATCTCAAGAACTGCTGGATGGAATAGGATGAAACTTTCAGGGATGTTTAGCCTCGTGACTGGCACGAACGTATTAGATTTTGGGATTGATCTGGTACCGGACAAGGATTCTGGATTATTTTTCCTGTTTTTTTACTTAATTTTTGAGAGTGGTCTGGTTCATTTTAAGTGTATGCACACACACATGCACACAAACAAACAAAGAAGAACGCAGTGTAAATAATGGACAAAGTAAAAACTATTGAAAAGGTTGCAAGATGCAATGAAAATTTTAGAAAAATGAAAATGAAATAAGTGGAAATTTTACCAGTGAGTGTGTTAAATTATAAGGCACAAAAAGAGAATGACTCTCTCCAGACACAAAAGAATTATATGTATATATATATATATATATATATATATATATAATAGTCATATTCACAATGATTTTGAAGTTTCAACTGGCTAAGTCATTGATGGGTAGTCCAACAATGGCTTAGCTACTCAAAACTTTGTAGTCACTTTCAACAATATTCTTGTTTAATAATAATAAGTTTTTTTTTACTTTACAGCAGTACAGAGTAAACCATCAGATTAATGTAAAATAGTTGTTATTATAACTGAACACAGAAACAATATATATATATATATATATATATATATATATATATATATATATATATATATATATATATACATATATACGGATTTATACACATGCACACACACACACACACACCCACACACACACACACACACACACGCACACGCACATTGCATGTCAGTTAATTAAATTCTACAAAATGAGTTGGTGAGATATTTAGGCAATGATAATTTCAGTGGAATTCTTTCCCTGAAAAAGAACTATTTAATTTTCGTTTTAGTTCAGTTGAATAACATACCATGAAATGGGCCCCCTTAACCCCTAAATTCTTGAAAAAAAAAAAAAAAAACAGAAGTGCTGCTTGCCTGATTGCCTGAAAGAAACAAGTAGCAGAAATTTATTTTGTTTGCTATATTATTACAAGTGTACCGAATAACTGCTTCGATGCTGTCAAAATTATATGAGAATTCTTGTAGAATCTAGCAGTTGACAATGTGATTTCTATACCTGCTTGAGTGGACTAATACTGAGAGCTGGCTTACTTTTCAAGCAGAAGTTTATAAACTTGACTCTGTATGCATTGTAAGCAATTTACTTAAGTGTCTTTGTTTTACTGTTTGTTCTTATAATGTATCAGCTCAGAATCTTATTGTGGAACATTTTCAAACCTTTTAACACCTCTCTTCTTTATCTTCTTCTTTTTTTTTTTTTTTTACTTTTACTTGTTTTTGTCATTGGACTGCAGTCTTGCTAGGACACCACCGCCTTGAAGGAGTTTCTTTTAAAACAAACAAATCACCACCAATATTTATCTTTAAAATCTGTTCTTTTTTATGAAACTGCCAAGTTATGAGGACATAAACTGTTATTGGTTGCCAAGGGAAAGACACAGTAACAGTTGCCAAGGGAAAGCCACAAATACAAAAGGACACACACACACACACACACACACACACACACACACACACACACACACACACACACACACACTCACACACACATGCACACACACATGCACACACACACACAATGGGCTTCTTTCAGTTTCTGTCTATCAAATCCACTCACAACACTTTGGACAGGCAGGGGCTATAGTAGAAGACACCTGCCTAAGGTATCCCGTTGTGGGACTGAAACCAAAACCATGTGGTTGGGAAGCAATCATCTTACCACACAGCCCTCTATTGACCATTTTGAAGCTTTAGCAAGTTTGTTTTACACATGAAAGTTAACTGTAAAAATTAAATATCAAATTAAATAAATTGAATAAATTTTTCATCAAAATACTAGTAAATGTGAAATGTGATAAAAAAATCATTTTTTTTTTTAGGTATAATGATAATTCTTTGGATTAATAAATTTTATGACACATATTTCACTTATGAGGAATGAATCTTGGAAGACTAATCTATTAATTCTGGCAGGTGATAATCTATTCTTGTCAAGTTTTTGGCTAAACTGATCTCCAGGCAGAATTTCTAGTTAGATTTTAATGTAATTTAACTTTGTCAATGGAGTTTTCAAATGATAAAGTCTACACTTTGCTGAAAAAGTATAAAACCAAAACAAGTTCAGAGTTACTTCTCATAGTTGTCAACATAACTGAAATAATTCAGTGACTGGGTTAATGTTTGCTTGCTCACCATATAAATATTTCTATTTAGATTTTTGATACTCACTACATTAAATATGTTAACATTAACTTATCTGTTGTGTTTTTTGTGCTGATGGTGTCTCTGACTAATAAACATGAATGATTTATTTCTTACAGCATTTTTTAGTTAGTTTTCATTAAAATAGATGTTTTACATAAACATATACATACATGCATACATATATACAAACATACATACATATATGTGTGTGTGTATTTCAATGAATTAGAATTTATATATATATATATATATATATATATATATATATCAAAGTTAGGACAAAAAGAACATAACAAGCGGAATTGAACAAAAAAACAACATTCGGAAAAATAGACGATAACATAACATAAGCAATAACATAGACAATAACATAATGAATAGCAAACAGGACAGAAATAAGATGCACAGACCATTCACAGAAGATTCCTTCATCAGTCGATTTCTGGAAAGTCATTATAGTTTTGCATATCTCTAGTACTAAGACTATTTGAATCCCACAAGGTGACAGGGACTTAAGCTAAAAGCATTAAGCCTATATATATAATTCATTTAAGGTCACAATACATGTATTAAATAATGCTTATCCCTCACCAGATGGAGTACTTTTGAATTTTGCTCATGGATCAGTACATTATATATATATGCACACAAACACACATACGCACACACACATATATATATGCATATATACATACATGCACACACACACACACATGCACACACACACACACACACACACACACACACACACACACACACACACACACACACACACACACACACACACACACACACACACACATATATACATAAAACAACGTGAGGATATGTTTATGCAAAGTATTAGCAGACGCTCAGAGAAGGAAAGAAAGGTGGTTTTATGTTTCAAGCAAAGCTCTTTGTCAGAAACAGGAGACAGAAGAAAGTCCAAGAGAAAAGGAAGACGGGGGGGGGGGAATCACCAACGATTCACATGTGATTACATTTATATCATTATATATATATATATATATATATATATATATATATATATATATATATATATATATATATATATATGTATATATATATATATATATATATATATGTATATATATGTATGTGTGTGTGTGCGTATGCATATATATATATATTTATATATATATATGCGTATGTGAATATATATATATATATATATATATGTATATATATGTATGTATATGTATATATATGTATATATGTATGTATGTATGTATGTATGCATGTATATATATGTATATATATGTATATATGTATGTATGTATATATATGTATATATATGTATATATATGTATATATATGTATATATGTATGTATGTATGTATGTATGTATGTATGTATGTATGTATGTATGTATGTATGCAAGTATGTATGTATGTATGCATGTATGTATGTCTGTATGTCCCAGCAGCTGTTTTATAAATCTATGATAGATGGTTGCTGCCCTTTGAAACATCTGCCAGTCTATCACAAAGTTTGATTAATTTGTAACTATTAAAGAGACAAAATAATGCCAATAGCAATAATTACTGATTTCATTCAACTGATCCAACATATTCCTATTTATAAAGAGAATCCATAAAAAGCCCATGTTTTATAAATGTTCTTGTTTATAAATTCATATTTATCATAGCATTGCATTATTTAGTTAAAGATTTTGAAATTTTAAGTATCTTTAGTATTGTTCCATAGTTAACATTCTTGGAAATAATATCTTTAAACTCATTTCATTACACTAAATATTTCTGTTAATATGTTCAATTTTCTATAGTTATGGTTGCTGAAAGCATAGCAGTAGAGCTTGATTGCTTATGTTTAATATTCAATTTATGTGTTTG
>NC_142937.1:62865662-62868162 GCF_046866305.1 Octopus bimaculoides | reverse complement strand
AGAAAGAAAGAAAGAAAGAAAGAAAGAAAGAAAGAAAGAAAGAAAGATAGAAAGAAAGACTGCCATCAGGTTTTTGTAATGGAGAGAAATTTTTTTTTGAACTTTGTTTCACTGTAATGTTCCTAAAAAGCTTACAGTCTAATGATATGATCTTTAGTTCTTTAGTTTATTTAATAATCATCATGGCTAAGACCATGCTGGAGCCCCAGATGTATTTTACATACTTAAATATAAGTTACATTAGTAGCTAATCTTGTATATTTTTTTTATTAATTTCAGTCAATAGACTGCAGCCATGCTGGGCACTGTCTCAAAGAATTTTTAGTCAAATGAATTGACCCCAGGGCTTTTAACTTTAAAATCCTTGGCACTTGTTCTATCAATCTCTTTTACTGAACTGCTAAGTTATGGGCACATAAACAAACCAACACCAATTGTCAAACAGTGGTGGGAGACACACAGACATAAGGACACACGTACACATATACGTTGGGCTTCTTTCAGTTTCCTTCTATCAAATCCACTCACAAGGATTTGGTTGGCCCGAGACAATTCGAAGATACTTTCCCAAGGTGCCATGCAGTGGGACTGAACCCAGAACCATGTAGTAGGGAAGTAAGCTTCTTACCACACAGCCATGCCTATGCTAAATTTATAATATTTTGGTTTCAGCCTTTGACCTATCCATAGAACAAATGTTGCTCTGCTTGACTATTACTTGTAACTCTGCTTGCAGCTGTGTTTAAATAGTAAAAACATTTAGCTGAAAAAATCCCATTTATTGCTAATACAGCCTAGTAAAATCTGAAAACTCTAGATATCATAGCAATGGATATCTATAATCTTTCAAACTAATGTGTACTTTTAAATCACTGTTCCTGATTGGCTGACAATATAAGCAACATCTAATGGAATTTAAGATTGTAGTCAGTCTATAGAACAGTGAGTGCATATGCATGTATGTATGTATGTATGTATGTATATTACATACATGAATGGTGTGTATATACAAATTCTTGAGACTTTATATTGTCACAGCTGCATTTGTGAATCTAATTAAGGTTGAGCAATTGCATTTAGTTTTGTGATTGACATCATCACTAAGTATTTGTTTACAATTTTGATTTCCATAATGAACCATGATATGACATGACCAACTTGTTCAAAATACTCATTGACTGGTGTATGTGTGTGTGTGTGTGTGTGTGTGTGTGTGTGTGTGTGTGTTTGTCCAATGCACATGCTGTGAATTTAAAGCTCAAAGTAAAGTTTGATTGATAATTTGAATGTAGTTTTTTGTGCACTTCCCAGCCTTCCTTTTCTTCTTTTGTTAAAAAAAATGTCACTTGTGAGTTTACATAATACACACTGGATAACTACAGTGCTCTAATTTCTTGTAAATTCTTTGATAAACAGACTACATTATTGCTTAGACATAGTTTTAGTCATAATTCTCAAACTCAAAGTCTACTAGAGAGGGTTGCATATGCTAGCTATAATCTCTGTTTGAATGCAAGTCTAGATACTCAACTAAGGGTAGTGATCCCAGTTCATTATTCTCACATTTGACAGCTGAAATTTAAGGGTTATACTGTGGGGAAAATGTACCACAAACAGCATAACAAAGCTAGCCCATCATACAAGAAGCTTGGTAGATATTGCACTTCGCATTATGCTTACATAACTCCAACCAAGATAAACCAAGATGTACCAAGAGTGAATGCTAACACCTACTCTGTGAGAGCTTTTCTAACTAAAGAAGTTTTATGGCTTAGAAGAACAAATTGCAGGCCTACCAGTCATTTCAATCTTTCAATTAAATGCTTCCTTTCTCTTTGATACCATTTTCTTCTTACATGATTAGAGAAAAGACACATTAGCTGATATAGTTCTAGAAATACAATGCCTGATAAGATCATTACAGTTGGAACTTGTAGCATGACCGAGAGGAGTTTTTGTGATCATGTCCCATTTGTGCAGCTGTCTGGATGCTGAAGTCTCTGTTTCATGTAACATCTAGCAAAGTCTTAGATTAACTCAGTGGCTAATCACAATGCCAGTGCCTGTTCTAGCACTGTCATTTTATATATCACTATTGAGGAAATGAGTTACTGCTGTTTCTTGTGGTTGAGCATCCATCACTGACCAGACCAAAGAAAGACAAAATCATGTGATCTAGTGGGAGTTATCACTTCTCTAGCGATATAAACAAGAGTGTATTTTGTACCAAAAGCCAGTATGGGAGTTTATCTCATGCTATCTACTACAGTATAATTTGTTCTAACAGAACATTCATGTTTAAGTGGGGATAAATATTACCTTTTGGTATTGATACTGCTTCTGTTGCAAAAACATATTTTTTAACAAGTTCACTGACTAATCGCAACACCAGCACCAGTTCTGACACTGTTCTTCTATATATTGCTGGTGGGGAGATGAATTGCTGCTATCTCTAACAGTTGAGTGTCCATCATTGACAAGGCTAAGTAAGGTCGAAACA